>NC_068983.1:139247603-139250854 GCF_001194135.2 Octopus bimaculoides | reverse complement strand
TTTTTTTTTTTTTTTTTTTTTTTTTTTGGTGTTGTGTTAAACTGAGAAATATTTTTAGAAATGCTAGCTTACATCATGCATAATTATATCTATTTATGTAGTATTACATTCGTAATCTATAAGGATATATTACCTATAATGTGCCTCGACAGGAATTGACCGAGAGACTAGTTATTTAGATGACACTGTTCTAAGGATCAAGTTTCCTGAAAGTAAATTCGGCTCCCATTTGAATACAATGATGCATAAAGTGTCATATGTGTGAGTGTGTGTGTGTGTGAACAATGGGTCAATGATACTACAACTATTTATAGTAACAACAAAACCTTCTGGACATCACCTTATTCACTGAGCTTGCTAATTCCTTCGGCTTAACTTCCAATGTCTATAAAACAATGGACCCTGATGAAACTGTACTGACAATGGCACCAGGATGCATATCTGTGTCAGGCGTTCCTTAAGCCTTCCGTCCCACCATACCATGAAAAGGTTGACCACATCACCAGCGATACTAACCCCGATGGCTGCCCCCTCATTCTGGGCGTATATTTTGTTGTTAAACGTGTGGCCTTTTAGGGTAACTTTTATACAAGCTCCTAGTTCTTGGGCGATCATTTTCTTTACTTGATATTCGTTTGCGGGGATCTGTATGGCTCTGGTCCATCCGCTCCATCCCTCTAGAGGGGTCTTCCTAGCCATAGAAGTAATTGTGGGTGGTCATCCTCTTAAACGTCTACTGGGGCAAAAACTTCTAATGTCATGTTTGTCTAGATATTCATTGTCATATGTCAGTCGAAGTAGGAGGCCCAATTCCTCTGTGTTCACATTGGGGAACTCCAATTCGATCTCGTTGGTCATCTCCACGCACTTCTCTACCGCAAAATCTTCGTCGATAGAAGGGTATAGGGATACCACATCCATGCTACCCACTATACATCCTGTGAAGTCGCAGGTGTTGTTACAGTCGTTGATTCTGCTGAGGAGATCTTCCGTGCTGTCACAAACATCAGGTGACATCCGAATCATGGGGCGTATGATCATTGAGAGGAAGTAGATCCTGTAGTTGCTAGCAATACTCGCTCCACAGACTGGTCTTGTTGATGGTCCGGCTACAGGATCAGTGGTTACTTTGTAGTCCTTGCGGGGTCCATGCAGTGTCGGGATATCGTTGTTCCAGGCTTGCAAATTGTTGGCCGTGTGTTTCCTAGAACAATTGTCCATATCATAATGTGGGCGTTGAGGACCTCTTCTCTCCCCTCATGCGCCTGTAAAGATGTTACTTTCGTATTGGCGATGTGAGGTTGCATTGCCTGGATGTAGTTCGGCAAGCTGTCTATCGACGTCTTCGCGGACTTATCTGTGGGAAGGCGTACCACCTCTCCATTCCTCGTGCGCTGCATGAGCTTACGTAGGCCACACGCATGTATATTCCCGAGTTGTTGGGCCTTTCTCTTATTCTGTCTCTTAGTTTATAATTCTAAAATCTAAGTTTGGTCCAAGCTATAGTGAATTGCGATTCCATGTGGTCACTAGTATGTCTTGGGATGCTGACCCTTTTGTTAAAGGGTAATGTTGTCGGGTAAATACGGCTCATGTTGTAAGATTTGTCACATATGTTGAAGAAGTGAGTGTCAACGGGTGGGTATTCATGTTGTTGGCCCTTCTAGGGTTATCTTCCCCACTACCGTTATCACTACCACTACCGTCGTTACTGCTACCATTATCAACCCCACTACTACTACCATCGCCACTGCCACCACTACTACTACTATTACTACTACTACTACTATCACCACTATTACTACTACTACTACTATCACCACTATTACTACTACTACCAGTATTGTTACCGCCACTACTACTACTACCATCACCACTACTACTACTGTTACAACTACCACTAATACTATCTCTCTGATTACCGCTAGTGATATTCTCTTTGTTCTTTGTACTTGGTGTCGGTGTATGTGTTGTTCGTATTAGTGCTGGTCCCTGCCATCCCCCCTGTTGTGGTTGTTATTTCTGTTCCTAGCAGCAGAGATTCCTGTTTCAAGTCCACTGACTCCCCGTCCAAGAATTCTGTTGCATTCAACTTTACCCTCCCTCATGCCCCCCATGACCTTACTTTCATTCGTGTCCTTGTGCCTACGGTTATCTGCGTGTGTGTCTGTGTGTCCGTTCCCCCTGTTACTGTTGTTGTTGCTGTTGCTGTTGCATTCGATTTTTTCTTTGTTTTTGTATTTGTATATGTTGCTTGTGTTCGTGTGTTCGTTTTAGCCGTTGTTGCTGTTGTTATTGCTGCTGCTGTTGGTGCGGTTGTAGTTGTTCGTGTTGTTGTTGTTTCTGCTGTTGTTGTCGTTCATGTTGTTTTTGTCGCTACGGTTCATGTTGTTGTTGTGATTGTTGTTGTTGCTGTGGTTATTGTTGTTGTTGTTGTTGTTGTATATGTTTAAATTCCAACGTAATTTGTGAAAGACTTTTCAATTTCAGAGAGGGATCGGATGTTATTTACCTTATTATAGACGGTATATTTTGGTGGTAGTTGAAATACCGACTTTTCATCTAGATCAGTTGCTATTCCCCTATAGATGTTCGCTTCGTTGTCCTTGTTGAATTCCGCTGGTAGTAGGACATCTGCCATAATAATTCCGTTTATTGTATTTTGGTACTTCTGTTTCTCTTCATTTGCGAAGACACACACCACGAAGAAATGATCAAGCTCAATAACGATCTGTTAAGCAACAACTACCCCAAAAGTATATTATTCACTCCAATTATGAAGAAGAGAGAGGATGAGGCCAATAAACTGTCCACAGTCTGTCTACCCTATGTGAAAGGCCTCTCCGAAAAGATACAAAAGATATGCGGCCCATAAGACATTAGGACAGTATTCAAGACTAATACAAACCTACGCAAATACAACCTTTCGCAAATACAGCCCTTCGCAAATATCTCCTTCGAGTAAAACCACCAATAGAAAAGAACATGACCAAAGTCTGTGTGTACTTCATTCCATGCAGCTGTGGTAGGTTATCCAAAGACGAAACATACCGCCCCCTCAAAATAGATGTAGACAAACATCGCAAAGTTGTGACACATGAAGATATTAATAAATCGGGTATAGCTGATCATGTATGGAAAAATGAAAACCACCTCCCCCTGTGGGATGAAGTTAAAACAATAGACAGAGACCACCACTGGGAAATACGAAAACTAAAAGAAGCAGCAGATATGCTAGGACACACCAACCT
>NC_068983.1:139234819-139245809 GCF_001194135.2 Octopus bimaculoides | reverse complement strand
CAATAAATAATATCTATAATGTTATGAAGTAGTTATTTAGATTCGATTATTTACTTTCCACATTTCGTGTTCGAATCATACCGAGGCAAAATGTGCCACACCCCACTCCCATCATCCCAATTCTGGATTAATGACTCGCTATTGAGTCAGTATAATCGACTATTACCTCTTTATTTCAAAAATGAGCGTTGCCCGTTTACTTAGGCCTCTCACCGATAAAATATTACACAAGTGTGATTAGTGCACAATAGTTCCGTAAATGGTAGTAATAATGTTATAATCCATACAATTACGGGCTCCTAATCTTGTGTGACATATCTGTAATGCGACCTTTCTTGTGGCTTGAATTTACAGTAAAGGTTTGAAGTCACATTTACTGGTATAGAAAAATACATACACTACAGCCATCGATGTAGTTCTCTTGGATAGAAAAATTATTCAAAGAACTAATAAATGTAATCAATACGAAGATTTCGTATAGAAATGTATATCTGCGTTTGCGTAATTTTCTGACACGGGTGAAAGGAAAAATATCCAATAATTTCCGACGGCCATTCAATCATATATTGTCTGGACTTATGTATTACTGTTATAACGCTTCATATTCCTATCTTTTTCACAATATCATGTGTGGTTTGATGTTTTAAACAAGTTATATCAAAGTTATATATTATGTGCAATATATTATATCTACGAAGTGGACGTACTTTGAATGTTTTTTTTTTATCATCAAGAAAGTCTGAGTTCCACCACAGACACATATATCTGTGTGTCTCTATGTGTATGCGAGCATTTCCATGTGCGGATATGCGCATATTTCTCTCTGTGCGAATTACAATTACACCATAAAGAATTAATGTCTTAGAATAATAGAAAACTAAAAGTTTGTAAAATATATTTAGAATATTTAGCTTGTAAAGCAGTCGCTTCAAGCAATCTAGAGTATAACATCAAAACTAAGATTGTATATCAGATTAACACAGATACTACAAAGGAAAAAGAAGAGCGACCTGCTTTTAGACCGACACATTGCTGTCAGTTCCAATGAATTTAGTGAAACTCACATGATGTAAGCGAAAGAGAATGGAAATGAAACAGACATAAAAATGTGTACAACTAGTTGAGCACAAAATGAACAGTTTAATATCAGCGAAAAAGTTCTTATTTATTCATATATTTAGATACCATGATCGATGCTGTCTCAATTTGAATCAATTTCTAAGAAGCAACTTTCTGACTTGGACGAAATTTAGTAACATTTTGTCTCTAAATTCTGCCTTTTATTATTCTGCGGTGAGTACGCAATTTTACTTTATCGTTTATCAGTATTTATGACATGGAGAAGAATATTTTATATTCTTATCAAAATCTCTTTCCTCATTCCGCTTATCGTGATATAGTCAATGGTATTCATATACCTTTTGTCATTTATTACTATGTTTTCATATCAGTGAAATTATTTCTTAGTTTGTATATCAACTTTTATCATTTTCCAACCGAGTTAAGTCAAGCTTAACTTTTATAATTTACTGTTATCATGAGTTGCCCCCCTTACACATGGGATCAATTTATGTTTGTTTTACTATCAGCATTCGTGGCTAATGTATTTTACGTATCTTTGCTCGCATGTAACCATTAATTTTAACTGTTTGGGGGAATTGAATGCTCTAAGTATTACGTTAAGGTACATCAAATAAAAGATGGTTTGCAATG
The DNA here is from genome assembly GCF_001194135.2 of Octopus bimaculoides. Classification (NCBI taxonomy): domain Eukaryota; kingdom Metazoa; phylum Mollusca; class Cephalopoda; order Octopoda; family Octopodidae; genus Octopus; species Octopus bimaculoides. Next base: position 139,244,096 of record NC_068983.1, on the reverse strand, counting down.
TGCGTGCCCGTCTGCATAACTATATACTATAAGTAGCACCCCTCTGATGAGCGTCTACACATTAGCTACTTCCTTAGTATCCAACTCCACGCTTCATCTCTATTCCCTTATAATCCGCAAGACTCACAATTACGCACACTTGTGCTAAAGAGTCCTCTGAGGACTTCAAACCAATATGGATCCGGTTCTTTTCGAAGTTATTTACAACACCCTCAAAGTATGTGCCACAGAACTAGGCTTACCAACACTACATTTTCTTCAACACATTACCGCGATATATTCGGAATGTTGGAAACATTCAAAATTGTTCCCAATTCCCCAAAATGTAACACCATTCTTTCAGTTATCATTTTCGCGTACTTAATTCTAACACCTAAAAGGTGATTCTTTTCCCGTTAATGTCAATGCTTTCCTTCATCTTGTAACACTTCCTTGGTCATCAAATGGAAATTTCTTAAAGCTATATCGTTTGAAGACCGCTTCTAATGTTACTCCTCTTTGGGCTCTTGCTCTCGCGAATTTAGGTGCGTTGGTGTCTTCAAAATCAAAGCATTCGACTGTATTTACTATACAAATGTTAAGCGAATTGGTTTCTAGATATACCATGCCATCTGGGAGGGCCTGGATGAATATCTCTGATATACAACATATCAACTTTTTGGCATTAAAGTTCGTTTTCTTTTACCATTCACTTTTCTCCTCCTATATCGAAACTGTCAGTCATTTGTTGACGGTATTTCCAATAGCGACTACTCTTCGATGACGCTGCTCTTTCTTTTTTACTAACATTCCACATCAACATTTCTCCTAATACAAACAAGATACCTCGTGCTTCACTTGAATATAGGCATAGAACACATTCCCGAATGTGGTTACGCCAAATTCCTGTCCTTCAACATAATCACTAAACATGCGAACATAATATTTTAGCTACATACCTATATCAAACTTGAACACTGCGCAACTAGAAACATGATTCAACATGACTAAGGATGTATTCTGGGTTGCTCATGGACATCTCACTTCTCTATTTAGGACAAAATTATACCTACATACATTCTCGGAGTTGACTAGTATCTAGCTAATTCCAGTGAGTCATTTACAACACATTTTTCATGCACTTACAAGCCTACTTAAAATATTATGCACAAAATTCCTTGAACCTAAACATGGGTTCTCAGGATTTCCCTCCCAATAGGTATTGCCCCTGCAGCTGTCTACTTGCAATTGTTCAAGAAAAATATTAACCACGTCAATATCATCACTCTCTCGTGAGAAAGTAGCGCAGATGCTCTCCGCATATAAATATATCCATGTGTGTGCCATGGCTTTGCCATGTTGAATATTTGTACAATTAAAGTACTATTCTTTCTGACAGGCACCAATAATTTCGATCACAGTCAATTCGAGGAAATTGATTTTTAGATTTGATAAAATCTTTACTAACCGTAGTAATACAAAATATGATTTCGGTCATCTAAAGGATCGTTCTTACTTTGAGATTATAACTGTTTTAACTTCACTTACGCCGTTAATATTTTCTGTTCGATATCAGTTTCACCGAATGAATTTCTCTCAATCTTTGTGTGTGTGTGTGTGTGTGTGTGTGTGTGTGTGTGTGTGTGTGTGTGTTTGTGAGTCTGTGTCTGCGCGCGCGTGCGTGTGTGAATAATTCTTTGCTCTGCTGAACTTTTCATCTTTTTTGGATGTCTGACAGATGAGCACTGAAACTTTCCATTAATTCACCTCTTTGTGTAGCGTGATGTCAAATGCAAAATGTTTCCAGTCTTGAAAATCTTTAACAAGCCACTGCGTAGCTTTGGTGTCATTATATTTAGTGCCTGCGAGTAATTGTACATCGGGAAAACTTGTCAATACATTGCAACAACAGTCTCATTTTACACGATACTTCTTTCAATCAGTAAATGAATCGACGCAATGTATAAGATTGTGATCTATCCAGGAACACAACTTGACGTGAACACTACGTGATTAGGAGTGAGTATTTAGTGACACTTCGATAAATTGAATATGCTAATATGTCTCTATTTTGATGCTTGGCACCGTTTTGGGGATTATCCCTATAATACTAAGCCCTTCTCTTTATTTCCTCTTGGAAGTTTGTTTGAGAATACATGCAAATAATTATATTTGTGTATGTGTGAATGTATGTACCTGTGTGCACTATCTATGTGGAGGCGTAATGGTCCAGTGGTTAGGACAGCGGACTCGCGGTGATAGGATCACGGTTTCGATTCCCAGACCGGGCGTTGTGAGTGTTTATTGAGCGAAAACATCTAAAGCTCCTCGAGACTCTGGCAGGGGATGGTGGCGAACCCTGCTGTACTCTTCCACCACAACTTTCTCTCACTCTTACTTCCTGTTTCTGTTGTGCCTACACTCTGTGACACGCTGAATGTCCCCTAGAACTATGTTAAGGGTACATGTGTCTGTGAAGTGCTCAGCCACTTGTACGTTAATTTCAGGAGCAGGCTGTTCCGTTGATCGGATCAATTGGAACCTTCGTCGTCGTAAGCGACGGAGTGTGCACTATCTATGAATAGGTCCATACGTGTGTATATTTTAGTTCATTTATTGACTATGTAGAGTTAGGAAAATTCTTAGTAGCTCTGCAATCTGATAACATAACGTTGGTGGGCGAAAGAGAGTTTCAAAACCTATAATGAAAATTATAAATGTTTTACAAGCAAAATGTATAACCTCAGTATAACAATGTAAGTAGCTCTAAATATAATTTTGGAATTACTCCTTTACATTTGTAAAATATTCATCAATATAGACTTTCTTTCACGAGTGTTATTTAACTCTGTGTGTCATTTTATAGTTATGTATTTCATATTGTTTTTGTTTCAACGGTATATTGGTTATCCCTTTCAATTCTGCCTTCTTTCTAATGGCATATATTGGGAAATTTTATCTAGTCCATCGATCTATTTTAAATAAATTTATTTGAAATATGCAAGCTATACGACGCTTGTCGAAAAACCATGTATGCATAACGAAGGAGTACACTATTTTTGAATGCTAAGAATATATGCAGCGATCAACCAAATTTAATCAAACATCAAATACAGCATCGTAAAGTTACAAATAGCCTTTTGGGATTTTAGCACCATCAATTTTTATCTATTGTAAGGTTATAGAATATCATCGACTCAAACCTCTTTAATATTCTACAGGCATAAATGCTTTATTAATCTCTTAGAATAAGTCAACACTGGTGTTACCTGAACTGGGAAATGACAGGTGCCATAGTAAAGATTATGAAGCATTTAATTTGTATGAATTGTGTTAGTTTGCAATTCTTATTTCACTCTGTTGACATGGATTTCAGGCTTAATTTAGAGACTTGGAATTTTCCATAAGAATATAAATTATGCATAAGCAGAATGCAATGTATCAGCGGGATATACAAAATGAAAATGTATTCGAAAGTTGCAGTAGTTGTACACAACGGTTTTCTGCGTAAAAGCATTAGGACACATTCCTCGCTGGACATTTCGAAAATATACACAGTGTTTCAAACTTTGTGTAAGCTAATAATAATTATTCACACTTCATGCATTGAATCACTCATATCTTAAATTGAAGGATGACTTAAATAAAAGGGAATATTTCTCAAAAAAAAAAAACAGCTGAAAGCAATCACTAAACACAGTTATTCGTAATTACCTGTAATGTTGAATCGAGCTTTAGCTAAAGAATCTTTACATCTTTTGCTATCCTCCTACTCTTCCCCTCTAATTTTCGTAAATATATATATGCTAGGATTCTCGTTACGAAATCATATTCGAAATGAAATAATTTGAGAACGGAGCGGAATGAACGATGTGATAGACTTCAAACACAATGGACAAACCAATTGCTTTAATATATTCGTATCACCAACGGAGCTCAAATATTTACATTAATTTTGCTGCTAAATCTTTGGCAGAATGAGTTTAGAAAATTGTCTACATAGTATCTAACCTACTAGAATTTAGAGGTTAGTAGAAGGTTAGTAGAAGTGGGGGTGGAATAATGGAATGTAGTGACCTAGTTACCTACACTTCGAAGACAGTAGGGGGAATGTAGTCTTCAATCATCCAAAATTACATCCTTTGGAGTTGTAGCTGTATTCTAGACAAAGGTGATAAATTAATGATTATCATGACAAGCTACTAGACTATCTAAGAACTGGAACCTTATATCCAGTTTTGTCTATACTAAAGGGTAAGGCTTGGGTGGAAAAAAATAGGAATGACTGATGGGGAGGGGGTGATAGTTGGAAGAAAACAAGGACAGCAAGAGCTAATAATATTTGATCGTCATGGTAATGAAAACTAAAGGAATAAGTATTAGAAATTAGGATGGAAGATAATTTCAGAGAATAATGGAAGGAGCACATTGTAACTTAGCATATTTATAATGTTAAAGTAAAATATAATTAAATATATAGATGGAGCCTAGAAGTTACACTTAAAATTTTAGTTAGGGGATATATTAAGATATAAGATAAATATTAAGATTTTCATAAATGTCGTGGTAAAATATTATATGGTAAAGGTTTAACGCAAATATTTATAATATAAATAGATACTTATAGTATGCAATTAAACTGGTATTAAAACCATTCCGTCAAATACGGGTGCATAAAGCCATGATATAATAAAAAATGAGATCTAATGTACAGGGTAATTAAACTAGAGATATTAAATATATTAAGGAATACATTGAGATACAAGATTTAAACAAATTTAGTCTTATAATCACAGAATGAATATCATGTATCATTAAAAAATATTATAAAATAAGATTACAGTATTTGGTGAATTTTACGAAAAAAGTATAAATTCTCCCAATAAAAAGAGCTGTCAAAGTATATAAAAGGATATATAAAGGCATAAAATTATTTAAAAAATAAAATGTAAGAATTTATAAGGTATAATGCGTAATTAAAAATATATAGAAATATAAACTATAAAATCCATGAAAATATATAAAAGGATACACAAAGGCATAAAATACAAAATATAAAATATTTTTAAAATTATAAAATACAAGAAAAATTTATAAAATATATGAACGTATAAAAAGATGAAAATATATAAGGAAGGATATGAGATGAAATAAAATTAAAAAGTTTTTTTATAGTGGTATTGGTATATAAAAAAGTTATAGCCGGAATATTATAGTTAATGCAAAATAAATAAAATATAAATATAGCAATTCTTTTTTTAATAGAGACAAAATTACATTTGGAAACGGGTTTATAAGATATATCCAAAGTACATCTAAAGAAAATGATCGAGGTAGAATAATAATAGATCAGAGAGAGTTTATTTCATATTCAGGGCAGGTGCAAATTTTAAGAATCCATTAAAGAAATAAATATATCATATATCAACCATGATAGAAGAAATTCACCACTGGGAAGGGTAAGTACATATTGTAATTATTAAAAGTTTATAGATCAGAGGGACGAAGGATCACTAGAATGCATTATGAAATAGGTTTCGACATCACAGAGAGTAGGCTATGAATGATATGGCATCCCGAATAAGTTATGTCACCATAAATACAGCATTATATAATTATTAATTAGCTGCTTCTAAAGTATTTAAATGTACAGGCAATCCTATGAACACATGACGCTCTAAGATCTAATTTACTATTAATTAGATTGTGATTATCGCTATATTTCAATATTTCATATATTTCCATATAACATAGTCCACACACTTACTGGCCATTTGCGTATGGTTGGGCTTTACGCACTGTATCCCACTTTAGATCGAATTTAATAAAGTGTAATCGAACAGGTAGGAAAATATTATAGATTTATTTCAGTAAGAAAATACTTTTCACTATGAACACACCGATACCACCGCAATTATAGTTATCATAGATTTCAGTTACAAAGCTCATTTCATTTCACTTCAGTCTAGATGTTTGTTTATATCTACGTTTTCTTGCTGTTGATGTGTCTCTACTCTGACATTATAAACGCTATCTGACTCAATCTCTCTCTTTTCTCTCTCTCTCTCTCTCTCTCTCTCTCTCTCTCTCTCTCTCTCTCTCCCTCTCTCTCACAGACGTACACAATGTAATCCTCTCCCCTGTCCACCTCTTTCTATCTGCCATTTTTTAACCCCATCACTAAATATTCTATCTTAAACATATATTTCTCTTTACCTTTCCCTCCCCGCTCTACAAGTCATTGACACTTCTTCCTCCTCTTTTCTCTCACTGTTGTTTTTGTCTCGTTCTTCCCTTCTCCCTTCAACAAACCACGCGATGTACTTGGCATCATACTTTTTTCTATCTCTTACTCACTTCCTTCTCTACTTACACTCTCTTTCTCTCACTCAATCCACTTCTACCTCTCTAACTAACTAAAGCATAACGAGTGAACGAACAAGCAGTTTATTATATAGATCATAAAATTATAGTAGCACATAAACGCATAAACTTTATAACCATACGCTACCGATCTTCAAAGAAAATGATGACAATCACGTGCTCATTTTGTAATATAACCATAAAATTGTAACAGTAAAGTTACTAAATTATATACTAATATATAACTGTGGAATCACATAACATTTTTGTACATTACTGGAAGCGCCATGTCATTGCCCAGTTGTTTTTGCAGAGTGAATATAGGCAATGTGTGGTAAATAATAAACAAAATATCTTATACGCTGCAAACAAATTTTTAATTCGTTTTGCTTGATGACTTTAATTTCATATACAAATCATAAATAAATATATGAAAAGGAGAGGGCAGAGAAAGAAGCAAGGACCTTAAACGATGTAAGACAAATTTTAAAGTCTTCTAAAGATGTGTAAAAGAATCTAATTCTGTACTGTACTGGAACTGGCCACTATTTGAAGACCGCCTGAGGATAAGTGAATTACTGGATGTGCAATACAAAAGTGTTTCCCCAAATCTGTTCAGAGACTTGTAAACTGATATGCCTTATGTGTTTTTCGGTAAAACAGGTCTACAAGAAGAGAAGGCAGTCAATGTTTACATCGAAGTAGATGAAACGGAGATAATATATGAGCCATCGATGAAAAGAAGAGAACATCAACCCCCAGTCCCTGACAGATTTCCAGAAAGCCTCGTAAAGAAATGTAAAGGGGCCTCTAGCAAGACCGCTACAGTTCCTCTTCGAAAGCTTCCTTAAAGTTAAAGATCGGATAATGCGTCCTATCTATAAGGGTGGTAGCAGAGCGGTTGGCAACATAGACCTGCATCTCTAACAAAATCATGGAAGGCATTGTCGAGGGGAAGCTGAGCACGAATGAGTAGCTCCTTGACATCTAGCATGGCTTCCACTCAGGAAGAAGCTGCCTCACACTGCTTCTTCATCATTATATTTGGGTGTTGAAACAACTAATGAATCGTTGAAAGGTAGATGTGATTTTACAAACGCCTTTGATAAAGTCGATCATGCAATGATATATCACAAGCTACGGAAACGCAGCTTAGTTGGAAAATTGGAAAACTGGTTACATGATTTCTTTAAAGACAGAAGCCAGGTTGTAGAAGCCATGGAAAGAGCAACAGAGAGTGGAGTGCCCCAAGGGGTTATTTTGGGACTGCTCTGGTTTATGGGAATTCTTTCCAAAATAATATCGGATAGACACACACACTTACTAAGCTATGCCGACGACACAAAAGTAGTACAAGCAGTCAAGGGACATTTCGATTCTAGTTTTCTGCAGAAAGACTTTGATGCCGTATGTAAATGGGCTTAAGAAATGATACAAATGATGCGGCTTTCTAAGTGTCAAGTTCAGAGCGTGATCCGGGGATTGACATAAGCAACAACGCCACGTTTCACGTGCATATCATCAAGAGAGTGGCAATGTACAGGTGAATGGCCAGATGGATTATCAGGAATTTCAGGACTATAGAGGACATTTTACCTCAGCCGTCTGGATTACCGTTAACAACTGTATCACCCTACAGTGTCAACTTTAAAGCGGAGCTTGAGAGAGTTCACCGGTGCTACACCATAAAGATTCCATCACTGGAACACCTGAGCTGCTGGGAGACGCTGAAAGAAGTACAACTCTACTGCCTATAGCGAAGATGGGAGAGAAAGCAGTGAAATACGTATGTAGGATACTAAAGGGGTTGCCATCGGAGCTATAGCCGCCCAAAAATGAACATCACTGCACTGTTCCAAAGATTACAGCCACGCCGTCTAGAGTGATGTCTATGTATTGCAATGGCTTCGGATTCAAGTGCGCACGGCTATTTAACATCTTGCCACGAGCATTCTACATTATATATTCTCAAGAAAATTGAGCTCCTGCTGCCCAAGGTAGCAAAAACTTCAAAACGGGGGGCAGTGTCCAACTACCACCTTCACTGAAAGCCAGTCGCATAAGAATGACCATTGAAAAGGTGATTAACTGGCGACGCTCCAGGATGCCCACAAACTTTGGGCTGAAAGGTATAAAAGAGTAAAAGCATTCATATACGTGAGGGTACTCAAAAAGTTCCTGGCTTTAAAGGTATCACGAAAGTCCTGGTTGGACATCATTCCAGTTGTTTTACAAGCCGTAGAAAAACTGAATTACCACTGCAGTAAGTGTGTAAATCTGAGAGGGGAATTATGTTGAGTAAAATCATAATTAACTGATTCTCTAGCATCTTACTTTACCCAAAGCCAGGAAATTTTCAGCATCCCTTTGGATGCTACTGTTATTAATGAAAATTCGTTTAATGTAGTCCTGTCCATTTCTGAAGTAGGCTACTACATTTATACACTCAAATCTTAACATCAATGCATAGTAAATAATTATTATTTTGTCTCGGGAAAAGTTTATAATACTTTCCGAATATTTCGCCAAGTTGCGTTGCATTTGTATTTATCAACATTGAGTCACTCAACGTGTATTGGCATCTGCAGTACAGAAAGGTTTTTATACTACCGACCAGTAAGTTTCATGCCGTCAATATTGTCTAAGTACATAGAGAGCGCGAAACCGGCAGAAAATATCTTCACCAGTTATATATCATAACGAGTAAGATAATGTTTCAACTATAAGTGCGTGTGTGAGTTTCCCCAACCCAACCTCCCAACCTGGCTCGTTCCCTTGCTCCTGCCCACGCTGCCGCACTTGCCCTTACCTCTCCAACACCACCCTCCTCACCAGCACCCATCACCGACCCTTTCGCCTCACCGACTCCTTCACCTGCACTTCTACCAACATCATCTATTGCATCTCCTGCTCTCACTGCCATTCTCTGTACATC
>NC_068983.1:139229721-139233464 GCF_001194135.2 Octopus bimaculoides | reverse complement strand
TATATATATATATATATATATATATATATATTTGCATATGCTTCCATGTTCAACCAAGTGACTCGTTCGGAAATTAAAATTACTTAACCAAATAAAAATGATAAGCACCGATTGAGCCGCAACTCAATTTTCCTCTTTGATGCTATGCTATATTAATCGCAGCCTTTGCCATCATGATGTAAACACATACATTCCAGCGCATCATTATCATGCCGGCAATCTTAGGAATTCATGATTCTTTTGTAGCGTAGCACCTGCACAATTCTTTACCATCCATCACTTGTTTCCACGAGGACTCGATTTGAACACCAATTTTTTTTCATATTATACAATGCAAGGCGTATTATATTCATTCTGCTCTCAATATTTCCAAAGAAAATGTTTATAGTTTACTTCACAATATAATTCCTACAATCAAATTTATAAATTTAATATTGGTTAATCTCGGATGAAACAATTAGGTTTCTCTTCTTAATATTTCTCTTCTTATTTTTATCTATCTATGAATCTATGGCTTTGCGTATGGGAGAGTGGGGAATGTTAGATCATAGTAATAATATAATTATGTATATACATTTCAAATAATATTATTTCTAACTATCTTTATAGTATCTTTAAAATAATTATATTTATATTATCTTTAATATAAATTTATATATTTCCGAAGATGATGTCGCTCATTATCACAGACAGATGGAAGAAAGCGTAGAAGATCAATATTATATGAATGCATGAGCATTTGCAAGTATCTCAATGTATAGAATTGGTACATAAATTAATAACTACTTACATGAATAGATACAACCATATATATAAACATTACTGCTCACCAATAAATTCCAGGTTGCATCATTCGTAGTCTTATTGAGATATCAGAAAACATCGTAAATGCAGTATTCGATTATAAATCCATCTGCAATTTATAATGAATTAACGACTGAATGTTCACCATGTGCTTGATTTCGACGCTGCGCAAGGTAACAGTTTTGGTTGAGAAGCACCATATCATACGTTAGATTAACACTTCATTACTTGTCTTTTTTGTTTTCGAGCTGAGGATATGTAGATAATCAGGATTAGAATTATTTTATTGCTCTTAAGATGGAAGGTAATCTTTATGTTGGAAGATGCATGACTGAGCCGTTAAGAATGGTTTCAGGTTCAGTTCAACTGTGCGGTACATTGAGCAGATCTTTTACTATCGCTCACAGCTGACGAGTAACGAATTTGGTTGTCGGAAACTATGTAGAAGCCTGACGTCCACACACAACGAATGCATCTGTGTGTGTGTGTGTGTGCGTTCGTGTGTGTGTCTGCGTGTGTGTGTGTGTAAGGCTTCCACACAATTACAGGAACATAAGCAAATCAACACATATATGCATATATATATATATGTGTGTGTGTGTGTGTGTGTGTGTGTGTGTGTGTACACATATTTGCATACATATGTGTCGATTTTTTTTGTTGTTGCTGTAACTTAGAAGTTTAGGCAAATGAAATGTTACACCCTTCAAGGTGGTCCACAGCATGGCTACATTCCAATGACTGTTAAACAAAAAAACTTATAAGATTCAGTGATATGTGTCAGTTCCTATTTATAGAGGTGATGTAAATTTGCAACATCATGCATAAACTGAACAGGAAAGAAGCCAATGTTTGGGACATCAAGAAAAACTGGTCTAATCTGACAGGATTGATTGCGCAGTTGGGGGTATAATAGAAAAGAATTCTTAAATGTAAAGAAATAGCATGAGTAGTAGACGTCAAAATGTCTTGGATATCAGCACAGATATCCAAGATCCTTCGTTCTTAGTAACCCTACCTCACGCAAGGTACAACTGTATCATCTGGCATGAGGATTCCACTTCTCGAGACAAATGAATGTGAATTCCGTTTGCGACGAGCGACGGAATTTTGCGACGAGCGACGGAATTTCCCTTGTATTATTATTTTTCGGAAAGAGTATGTGTTGCTGGTTGGTATTATAAATTTCAAAAATATTTTATAGCCAGAAAGGAATCTCAATCGCCAACTATTATAATAGTAACATGACTAATTAACACGAGTATATTTTATAAACATTGACTACTGTACGACATTGATAGGAAGAGAATGCATACATAAGATATATATTTAATAATAAATTAATAAATCTGGCTGCTATTCAGAATTCAGTTTACTCGAAGACTGCACAGCTAATAAAGCAAGAAATCAATGTTTACCTTCATTTCACTCGCTGAAATTAATACAATAGAGGTAAAGATTATTATGATGCCAACTGTAAATTAGAATAGATTAGTTGAAGAGAAGAATTAAGAAGTTGTGTTGAAGACAGATAATTTAATTAAGCTAAATTTCAACTTGAGATATCTTACAATAAATTAGTGCCTTGTAATCTACTAAATTTTGTGTCATTAGATATTTAGAACACCTGTTTCAATCAATAACACAATATCACACCATCAGGTCTTCTAATTCATCACGCTTCATTGTTGAGAGACAAAAACATATAAAACAAGCGCTCTATCACATACTTCAGAGTTCCAAACAGAAAAAGAAAAAAATAACTGAATGTAAAATGAACTGTATTGGATAACCTTTATCTTCAAATTTCTACATATTTATTTATTTACTTTCTCTCATTTAAGTAGCAACGGTCATTGTTAAAAGTGTAAAATTGTCGTTTAAACGTTTCCGTCAATGCGGCCTAATTGTGGGACCACCTTCAGAGGCTTCCAATTGATTATATCGACTGATGTTCTTATTTCAGTGTGGTGTTTATTATATTGAAAACTATTTATCGTGTGTCTCATGCATTCTATAGTAAACGGATAAAATGAAATTCAGTGTTTTACACAGGTTAAGAAATTACCAAACACACACTCATATGCGTTTGTGTATATGAGTATAGCAAATTCCAAGACTCATGAACCATATAAGAGAAATAATTACATGTAGTAGTGCGAAATACCTCTTACATAATTGCAATTAAGTGTGAAATTATCACCCATAGTTTCAGGAGGCATAACGATTTTGTGCCCTTTAAATTGGCAATCGTTAAATACCTTATGCCTGACACGCAAACTGTGAAATGATGATATCCTTCCCTGTTGTTCTTGTGTCTACAAAAGAGAATATGAACACCTATATTTGTTGTTATTCTTTCTTAATTTTTCACTTACATAAAATTAAGACTCCTGAAGATATTAGTTTCGCTTATTGCACTTAATGGATATGAAACCTTACCCTAAGAACAAGCGACACTGCCAAACTAAAATAATTTGAAACGTGTTACTGAAGGGTAGGAGCATCCGAAATGTGCACGTACACTCACTCACATAAACTTCAAGCTCACTGACAAGCCTGCCAATACACATCTACACGCATATACACTCACACACTTTACGCTCAAAGTCACATGCACACTTTAGCAAAGTTACGGCTATTTCTTCCTTTCCACCAACCTAATTCCTTCATGTCAATTCAACGTGTGGAACCCTTAATCCAGACACGTTTTATTCTTTCCCTGTTTTCGTTCTTCATTCAATTCTAAAGAAGAGTGTAGGCTCGAACCATCAAAGATTTCTTCCATTTTCCCGAGTCAAAATAATACACTATGATTGTCGTTTCTTTACCTGTCTCTGTCATTTTGCTTCTCTTTTCTGTAGAATTCTGAACCCCAGCATGGCCACAGCTTGTGAGCTGAAACTTGTTCAATTCAATTTCATTCATATGTATATATA
>NC_068983.1:139227395-139229386 GCF_001194135.2 Octopus bimaculoides | reverse complement strand
TATATATATATATTTATATATATAGGCGTGCACACACATATATGCGTACACACACACATATATATATACATAGATAAATACATAGAGAGCGAAGGAGTGAAACAGAGGCAAACAGATAGACAGACAGGGTTTTAAATATATACATACATACATACATACATACATACATACATACATACATACGTGCACATATGTTGACAAACATGTGAACATGACAACGCGTAAACACGCTATCAATTATGACTAATTTTTGTCCTGTTATCTTTTTATTTTTTCACGATGAAGATCATCTCTGTTCTGGATATTCGCTATATCAAATCATATAACAGCATGCCTAGTCCAAGAATGCGCCGCTTCAATACTTACGACTCAAAAGTGGTATATGTGGAAGCGAGGGTGACTGTAGAGGGGCAATTTCTTACGCCGTTTTTACATATTAACGGTTCCCCTCGAGTAAGTAAACTACAGCAGTGGCGGTATTTCCTTTTCGCAAACGTCTTATATTTCTACCGCTATAATTGATTGCCCGCAGTCTGTTTGTGATTCCTAAATCAGGACCTTGCTTAAGACTAAAAAAATGGTGTGCCAAAATTGTAGCACATATTTTAGTGATAGACTGTTGTGCTAAATGTGTGATCTTCTCTAAACGTTTCAATTACGTTATATTTGCAATAAGCAAAAAGCAAATGAGAGTATTCTTCTCATATTTGTGTGCATTTACATGTGCATTGTCAAGCACATTAAATAGGCATAAATATGAAGATGCATATGTGAACACTAATAGATGATCGTTCACGCAAATGATTTTTTGTCGCTTAACACGGTGTGCATCATACGGATTATCCCAAAATCGTAATCCCCACCAAGTACTACTTCTTCAAGGTGCCGATTTTATATCTCTTTGATCCAAACATTCATAGACAGAACAGGATGTTATTAGTGTTTGTGTTTGAAGAAGAATGTTATCAGATTTCTGACCTCACATATTCGCACATATGCAAACAGATTCAACTTGGAATTAAATTACAATATCTCAACATTGTTTCTGGGTAAGAAAATGGTATGTACTCAGTTGATGAGAAATATGAAAACAAAATCCAGAAAAGTATACATATTCTATATTGTTATAAATTCCAGTGCAAAATTTTTGTTTTTCGTTCGGAACATATTAGTGCATGTTTTTTACCATTATTTGAAAAACCATACCTTATGTATATACATGAAGCACAAAAATTGCGCTTATATATACAGGCACGTAAGCCTATTCATGTGTGGAACTCGCTCTGCTTAAATTAGGAGCACAAATCACTTTTTCTGCGACCAGCTATAATTGATGTAAATTGTTTGAAAGCGTAACTTCAAGAACACACATACCACCTATATACATGCAATACCATTTGTATCATTCATTGCACCATTTGAAGCATATTTCAAACTATTGTGAAAGTAAGTTCTTGTTATTTTCATTTTTTATTAATAAACAAATGAAAAATATACATATATTGAAGTTATGCTCCTAAAAAATTGCATGTAATTACTGCATTTGACTACAAGTCTAAATTCCAAACTCTGAAATAAAACGAAAAAACATAAAGTGCATTTAATTATTCTAATTGTTCAAAACTCCAAAAATCAATATATTTTCTATCAGACATTGCCAAGTGAAAGTGAGAAACAAAATCATTTAGTAGATAATTTTTGAGCCATATGCTTTGGAGCAAACATCAAAAAATGGGAAAATCCTATTATTTAACGAATCTTGAAATTACTTCACTTTAGTTTGTATAAATTTATTCGCTATTTCATTTATAGATTTTTATTTTATAAATTGAAGTAATATTTAAATAAAAGTATCATTATATTATTCTTCGTGAATAGCATGTCATAAAAAATAGTTATTTCGCATTCTTAAGAATTGTAGAGAATACACTTGTACACGATATTTCATCTACACGCATCGTTAAATTAACGGGCGCATTCGCACATTCACA
>NC_068983.1:139223538-139227385 GCF_001194135.2 Octopus bimaculoides | reverse complement strand
TTATATATCCCATAGTTTTGAAACTCATTAAATATTCTTCAAACAGTAATATATCTCTTTAATGAATCTCTTCAAAATAATGACAAATGTAATGTTGAAAATCAATTGTCCTTTTGTTTATTTCAGAGTTTTTCGTAAATTTTGTTTTTCGTTTTTTGTGAAATTCAAAAGAAACGGCATTCAAAGGTTATTCAGCGTTATAATTTTGTGAAGTTTTCAAATGTATTTTATGTTGTTCCACATTCCAAATGCAGAATATCTGTTGCGTGTTACTTTTCCAAATTAGCAAAAAATTTTAACAAGTACCATCGATTATATTAGTTTCTAATCATTGAAACGGAAATGCCTGATGGAAATGTATCAATTAGCATTACTGTTCTGTAAAAGTTAAAAGAACTTTGTGATTAATAGAAGAGTAACACGTCTTTTTCTATCCACTGAACACCTAGAATTATACAGAAGAGCAAGGTACATTTTAATAAGTACATGTAACAAGTTAGATGATCCGTATGAACGGTCAATCAAATGTAGCAATGATGATGATGATAATGATATAATTCTACCATTTATACGGATCAATTTCGTATTAAGATACATAAGCACTTCACAGGGTATAAGATAATTACTCTTAGCCATTATTTTTCAGCCTTGTACAAGCGTTTTCAATAAATATACAGATTATATGTAAATTATTTCGACTGCAACATAAGTCTATTGAGTGAAATATTAAACTGGAGAAGTTATGTATCAATACAGCTTGTAAATAAAATATTGCGATCTCAATTCTAGCAACATTTCCTCGTGTACCTACGTGCATATTTGCATGTAAACACACATACAGATAGCTATTCATATACATGGACACACGCACACATACATAACTATAAATAATGACCCGCATGTAAATATTTAATGACATACATAAAATACACGCAAATGTACTTATACTCACTTATATGTATATAAATATATATGTATGTGTGTGTTTGTGAGTGTTTATGTGTGTGTGCGTGTGCGTATGTAGTTCATACGCTAGAGGCAGGTGTTCTCTTTAAACTCCATCCTATTAACAGCTCAAATATAAAATTATCTCCTGAAGACGGAGGTGGTGTTATCCGATAATGACTCCAAGTAGCTATCATGCTACGCAAAGCCCTTCCATTCTTATTGGAAATTTGATGTCATCATACAGTGGAACTGCATCAGGAATTCCATAGTATCTGTAGAGTTTATATAAATTAATAAATAACAAGCTTGCTTCCCAACCACATGGTTCCAAGTTCAGTCCCACTACGTGGCTCCTTGGGCAAGAGTCTTCTACTATAGTCTCGGATCGACTAAAGTCTTGTGAGTTGATTTTGAAGACGGAAATTGAAAGAAACTCGTAGTATATTTGTGTATATGTATCTATGTATGACATAGATGTATACTTTCAATTTGAATATTAAAACTAAAACAGGTGTACTTGTCGTCACACATGTACTCGTCTACTCGGCTCAAGTTTGAAAGATTAGAAAGATGAACTCCCTAATTTGAATGTCCAAAGTAGGGGTATGATTCCTCACTTTGAGCGAAATGATTTTGAAATCTAATGAAAAGCTTAATTAAACAATTATCTGGGGAGGCGTATTTTACACCACGGATGGATGATAACGATTACACAGCATGTCACATAGGTGAGATGCTGTGTAATATATATATATATATATGTGTGTGTGTGTGTGTGTGTGTGTGTGTGTGTGTGTGTGTGGGTGTGTGTGTATGTGTGTGTATGTATATATATATATATATATATATATATATATATATATATATATATATATATATATATATATATATACACATACATACATACATACATATATATCAATGAGTGTGTGCGTTTCATTTTGCCTGTGTTTCTCCGCCACTACGGTTTCACTAACGGTGCTGCTGTGTTTATGTCCCCATAACTAAGCGGCAAAAGAGACGATAGTGTAAAATCTAGGATTAAAATGATTAAGTCCTGGGGTCGATTCATTCCACTACAACTCTTCAAGGCAGTGCTCCATCACGGCCGCAGTCAAATGGCGGAATCAAGTAAGGGGGTAAAAACAAAATGGAATTAACGACATAGTTTATCTAACACGACTACAATTGTTTCGATATATTCTTACACCTGTAGTACATAGGTGAGATGTTGTGTAACCATTATCATCCATCCGTGGTGTAAAATGTCTCCACAGATGATTGTTTAATTAAGTTTTTCATTAGATTTCAACGTCATTTCGCTCAAATTAGGGTGATCATCTTTATAATATTTCAAACTTGAGCCGAGTAGACGAGTACATGTGTGTCGACTAGTACACCTGTTTTAGTTTTAATATTCAAATTGAAAGTATACATCTATGTCTTACATACACACACATGTATATAGAATGTGTGAGGAAGAAATAGAGAGAAAAACAGTAACAGTGAATATGGAAAAAGAAAAATTATATATTAATGCTTTTACTTGCATATGTCTTAGTTCGTATTTGTATGATTCTGAAAATGCATCATCAACGCTTCTTTTTTTTTTTTTTACCATGTTCGTTTTTCGAAAAGAAAAAAAAAACTTATTGCTGCAATGATGACGGTGATGATGGTAGCCGTTTCATATTTGGTGCCTGAGGTGACCGTCTTTTTGGTGTTATTCGCGAAATTGTTGTAATGCAGTTTCTGGTGATGGCTGTACTAGTATTTTCTGTATTTAGAATTTTTCTGAACATTCTCTACTTTAGTATTAAAGCCATTAGACTGTCCCCTGCAGATACAGTTGTATGAAATGTTTAAATATTATCAGCGTGTAGAAGGTGAAGAATTTTTTTTATTTACTATATATGTGTCTATGAGTGAGTGAGTATAAATATGTGCCACTGTATGTGTATGCGCGCGTGTATATATGTCTGTGAGTGTTTTAAGCATGCGTGTGTGTGTGCGTTTATATTTATATATGTGCGTGCTTATATATGTGTGTGTGTATGTGTATCTGTGCGTGCTTATAAATGTGAGTGTGTATATATACATACGTTTGTGTGTGTGTGTGTGTGTGTGTGTGTGTGTGTGTGTGTGTGTGTGTGCTTGTGTCTGTG
This sequence comes from Octopus bimaculoides, assembly GCF_001194135.2. NCBI lineage: Eukaryota > Metazoa > Mollusca > Cephalopoda > Octopoda > Octopodidae > Octopus > Octopus bimaculoides. Next base: position 139,224,272 of record NC_068983.1, on the reverse strand, counting down.
TATGTGAATAAATATACACAGGCAGAAAAAGCAGACACATATTCCTTTCCACCGTTTTATTTTATACTTTTTTCTCTTTTCTTCTCCGTCGTCTTTTGCATCTCCTTAATACATACTGAGTCTTAAAATATAAAGTATTAGTTCCTAATACTAGCGTAAGGCATTTCACACTTTGAATGTTTAAGTTTTTACCTTCCTTCTTACACGATCCATGGAAATGCAAAGAGTAAGTTAAAGTGTGAAGGTTATGAAATGTCAGACAGTGTATATTCATAAGAAATACCAGACTTGTAGTATTGCATTAACATCTTTGGTCAACAAATGCTTCTAGGCAATATATGTGTATAAGCATGATATATAAATACCTGTCTTGTTATAAAATTGTTCTTTTTTTAACGAGTGAAAGGAAAATCTCTTTCTCTTTCCTTTTCAATATATCCCACGCTGCCGCACTTGCCCTTACCTCTCCAACACCACCCTCCTCACCAGCACCCATCACCGACCCTATCGCATCACCGACTCCTTCACCTGCACGTCTACCAACATCATATATTGCCTCTCCTGCTCTCTCTGCCAATCTCTGTACATCGGACAAACGGGGCGCCGCCTGGCCGACCGATTCGCGGAACACCTCCGAGATATCAACGTCGGCAATGACACCCCGGTGTCACGCCACTTCCGTTCTGCCGGCCACTCCTTGCGGCAACACCTGTCTGTGTTTGGATTGTCCATGC
>NC_068983.1:139220489-139222242 GCF_001194135.2 Octopus bimaculoides | reverse complement strand
TAATTGAAAAATGGTTTTAAACTGTATGAGCTTTATACGTTCTAAACAATATACCATAACTAGGTATATAAAATAAAGGGTAAAATTAATAAACTAATTAATAACTAATAATTTTACCAAGTAGTTCGGTATGTTAAAATAACCTTTATCGGTAACCTTATACAAACATTCTATAATTATAAGCATATTTATAATTAGGGTGCAAAAAATGCTTCACCACATACCGAAATTTAGAAATAGCAGTTAAATACTATTCCTCTACCATAAGATATTTCCCAGACATAATTATAGAATTTATATACAAACACATACGCACAAACACACAAACACACACACACACACACACACACACACACACACACACACACACACACACACACACACACACACACACACACACACACACACACACACACACACACACACACACACACACACAAATAAAACATATGCACTATATATTTGGTCTTCCCTCGTTTATTACTGTTCTTACTTAAACTCATGGCCATTGTTCGGAAATACTTCGTCACATATCCGTGCGCTCTTCAGCTACACTTTTCATTTTTGTGCTCTTACTCAACTTACTGCATTTTGCTCTTCTATGATGTGTATCATCATGTGCGCATGCGTTTGTGTTTGTTTTTGTGTGGGTCTATGTGTATGTGTGTGTGTGTGCATTCTTGTGTGTGTGTGTGTGTGCATTCTTGTGTGTGTGTGCATTCTTGTGTGTGTGTGTGTCATTGTTCTTAGCAGCAGTATGGTCTTTCCCTCAGGCCCATCCTCTCACTCCATTGTGCTGCTGCTGTCCTAGTACCCGGAAATTTGGTAACTTCACAGACGACCGCAGCAATATCAACAATACCAACAATACGAGCAGCAGTGATGGTGACAACGTTAGCAGTAACAACAACTACCGTGTTGGCAACACCTTTCGTCATGTATCTGTGACGAGACACAGAGAGATACAAGAACTGTACTAAATTTTCGCGTCCTAGGACTGCAGCAGCACAATGGGGTGAGAGGATGGGGCTGAAGGAAAGGCAATGCTGCTGCTAAGAACAATGACACACACAGAATCATACTCACATACACGCATACACAAACACGCAAATACACACAGAAACACGGACGCAAATGTATGCGCATCATAGAAGAGCAGAACAGAGTAAGTGGAACTAGAGCACACCTAAAAACGAAAAGTGTCGTGGAAGAGATCACAGATACGTGACGAAAGATTTCCGGACAATGGACATCAGTCAAAATAAGAACAGTAATAAACGAATGAAGAACAAATATATAGTGCCTGTATTTATTTAGCAAAAAAAAAAAAAAATGACTGTCCGAAATACAACAATATCTGTTTCAACTCACAACTTCACACAAGGAATCTTTCAACAGAAATTGATAAAAGTATATTATGCACAGTAATACTTCAATTTACGGGGTCCTACCTAACGAAACACTGTGCTTACTCTTTTACTCTTTTACTTGTTTCAGTCATTTGACTGCCGCCATGCTGGAGCACCGCCATTAGTCGAGCAAACCACCGCAGGAGTCATTCTTTGTAATCCTAGTACTTATTCTATCGGTCTCTTTTGCCGAACCGCTAGGTTATGGGGAGGTAAACACACCAGTGTCGGTTGTCAAGCAATGATGGGGGGGACAAACACAGACACAAAAACATATACACACACATACATATACATATATACGACGGGCCTTTTTCAGTTTCCGCCTAGCAAATCCATTCACA
>NC_068983.1:139217210-139220155 GCF_001194135.2 Octopus bimaculoides | reverse complement strand
GAGATGCTGCCAGGTAGAGAGTGGGAGACATGTCGATCAAAAAAGTTGAGTTATTTCTCGTAGGAATTTATATTTTTCTTCTTATTACAGACAACCATCCGCTTGAGACGTAGATTTCGAAGTTTTTCTCGAGGGCTCACCGTTTCACACAATTTCGGGGCTAAACACTCATACATAAACAAGCACTCTCATATATTAATATATATATATATATATATATATATATGTGTGTGTATTTTATGTATGTATGTGTGTGTCTTTGTGTGTATGTCTCTGTGTATGTGTATGTGTGTGTGTGTAAGTAGGATGTGTGTGTTTGGGCCTCTGGATAAATACGCATGTTTGTGTGTGTCCGAGTATGTCAGGTTTCCTTCAAATTTATGGAACATATTTTACTTATTAGTTCTTGATGTTTATATTTACCTCTAACTGCTCTGTTCATCAGTCTCTCAGAATTTTATCCTCGTTATCTGAATAAAACGATAATCACGGTGCTTTGTTGTCTGGTTTGCAACAAAAGATCGTGTGATATAATATTATAATTTAGAAAATTTTAATAGCCGACTATAAAAATGTCTATAATAAGCCTTTGCTTTTGGCTTCTTTCATGGTCTATTTTACTTACGTAGGTCTGTTGATTTTTGGTTTGCATTTCACTGTTAATGATGTTTTTATTATTAATCATATAGTGTTCATTTGTGTAATTATATATTGGATGCTATACATCAGTTAACATTTTTTATCTAGTTTTACTAAGTTTATACTATAGACTGCTATGACTCATTGTTGAAAATGCATGGTCAACAAAATTGCAATTTCACAGTATCTTCTGACACACATGTAAAGCGTATTCGCACTCACTATGGTTTAGCTGTAAATGTGAGTACATAAATGCTGCTGAAGCAAATACATAGAAGCTAGTATACGTGATTACGATCAAGCAGAATAGAGAATATGATGAACAATAATCTTGATACTTATACAGCCTAATACGCCTTGATTTTTAAGAGAACTGAAAATGGAAGAGCACAAACAATTCATTTTGTTTTGTCTATGATCTGGCTGGAACAAGAGGGACAACCTTGGTGACGTTGAGAACATACTCAGAGTGCTAAAAAGAGATAGAACGAGAGAGAGAGGGAGAACGTGTGTGATAGAGAGACAGACAGACAAACAGACAGAAAGTACATATTTATGCACGCGTGCGTAAGTATGTGTGCGTGTTTGTGTGTGTGTGTGTGTGTGTGTGTGTGTGTTTGTGTTTGTGTGTGTGTGTGTGTGTGTGTGTGTGTGTGTGTGTGTGAATGGCAAACAAGACTGCAGCTTTCTTTGCTTCCACTGAAACCGGTGAAAATTCGGTGTATTAAGAGATGTTACCTGGCGTGTGTTCAATATAAGATTTCAACCCAAATAATAAATCATTGCCCCCAAAAGTTTAGGGTGGAATGATCGGAAAAGCATTTAGAGATGGGGTTTGTTTATGGGACATAATAGTTATGATAAGATTGTTGAATAACAAATTGCAGAAAAGATTGGGGCAAAAGATGAATGCAACATGCGAAATCTATAAAGCGTTAGCCTTTCTTGTAACACTTGAAACAACCTATATTTAGGATTGTTGCAGCAGCATGTTCAAAAGTGAGGCAACAAATGTTTTAATGCCTATAAACAAATGCACATTTGGTGCCAGTATTTATTAACAAGTATAACAGTTTGGGAAACATTTTACACCCAGTCACACCATCACACTAAGCGACAAGCCTTTAATCTGTTCTTGATGTTTGCTAGTAGATTTGACGATATTTTCTTGATAAAATCACGATTTTTAAACTGAACCTCGTTTCACATAATTCATTGTTTATTCCACAAGTCTGTACCAATGGAAATGCTGCATTTCGCTATAGAAAGACATGCTTTAGTTCCGTTAACATAAGTTGGTTACAATTCTGAATACTGACTAGTCTATTTAACGATAAACACCTCTCGTTCAATCTCCACATGAATTATCGGAAATGAAATGAAGTTTATACTATTTATGACACTGAGTACATTTGCTATAAAATACTTTGGTAAACGTTGTGTAATTATCTTCAATGTAACTATTGGATAATATTTTGACCCGGTATTTTAATATCTTTATTTGGTATTAGTACATTTAACATCGTATTGCTGATGCTGCCTTCCAGTGGATGATCTTAATTTTGTGGTATAGATCCATCCTACAGCTTTGATATTGAAATTGTGATTACATTTATAGTTGAAGTTAATCTTTATACTCTTTTGTCGAAAACCTGTAATGTGGAATTTGGAAACAGAGATTTTCTCAGATAAAATAGGAAATATCTACCAACGTTTGATTTTCAAACTTAACGCCGATATTAACTAGTTAGGCTCCATATTATACTTTCTTCTCTCTTTGTTTTGTTTTGTTTTGTTTTTGACTATTCACTGTATTTTTTTTTCTTCTAGAACATATTCTGCTTCTCTTATAAATATCCTATTCAATTGAGAACATTGAAATGGCTTGTTGTGAAAGGCAGAGTCGGAAATGTTCCTTCCGCGGTAGGGAAATTAGTACAATATTCTCATGCAGCCTTACAAATTGCTAATCATGTAAATGTACAGACCTAAGTATATATGCCAGTTAAAGAATGATATGCAATTATAAAAATGTATAGGAAATTCTCTGACTAAGCATCTCTCCCACTTTCCCTCTCTCTCCTCTCTCTCTCTCACTTTCCATATGTATATATGCGTACACACACACAAACACACACACGCACACATACACACACATATATATATGTATATTCTTTTAGTCATTAATTGTACCAGTCATTAGACTGCGATCATGGTGGGACACCATACTTAAAGAATTTGTTTTCTTCCTATGCATGTAATTAGGAAGCAAACTACTTTCTACACAGTCTCGCTTGCTCATATAT
>NC_068983.1:139212376-139213830 GCF_001194135.2 Octopus bimaculoides | reverse complement strand
TATATATATATATATGATAATATATGTATACAAATATATAATCCGAATGAAACTATATAGGGTACATTTTACATTGTACATCGGTTAGATTTTTGTTTCTTGCTTATATCGGGAGGAAACAAAAGGTAATTTTAAAGCGTAATTAAAAATATGATTAAAGTATCAGGAAGCAGTATAAAAGGGATGAGACAAGAACATAAAAAAGATCAGGGGAAAAGAAGAGAGAACAGGGGACAGGGAAGAGTGGGATAGAGACGAAAACAGAGAGAGAGGAGAGTGGGAGGAGGAGAGGTGGGGGTGAAAGGACAGAAACACTATGAAGTCAAAGGAGGTGGAGAATTGTAAAAAAGGATGTAGGAAGGGAAAGGAATATAGCTAAACGAATTATTGCAAGGAAGAAAGGAGATCCTATTTACAATTATTTATAGACCCAAAGTCGCCAGTATCAAGTTACAAGTGATGGATGAAAAAATATTGCCGATTAGTACTACCGACCAAATTAAAAACACAAAAGAAGGAAAGTGGGCGGGCTAAACACTACAGCGTCTGTAACTAATGGTGACATGAAAATAATGTAAAACAAATTTTAAATAATACCAATATATATATACATATAGCGATATATGCATATATACACGTATATATGTACATATATACGTGTATATGTAATATACAGATATATATATATATGTTTTTAAGAGATTAATTTTGAAAGCTGCATTCCCTCGCCTTCGGTAAATATGTTGCTTATTTTTTGGTAGTTTTTGACTTATTTAGTCCCTCGAAGCGTGAGGCATTACTACACAGTTAATGCCCTTTATATAAATTATATATATTTATGGAAAAAAATGATGAATTTTTTTTCATTATGAGGTTTTTTTCACGCTGACTACTTGATAAATTCTTATAAAGATTTTATCCTATTTTATATTATATATATATATGTATATCTATAAATAGATAACAACTGAAGGATAATTTGTCATTTCAATACATCTGTTTCCAATGAAAACAATCGTTTTATATATATACATATGTATGTGTGTATGTATGTATGTATGCATGTATGTATTTATGTATATGTATACACTAAAAACCAACCAACATAATAACACACCCAACCCCAAAATACTTCCATACATCTCCACCCATAACCCCAATAACATCGAAGCATTCACCACAATTAAATAAAACCTCCCCTTACTCACCACAGACCCGAAAATGAACAATATCATTAATACACACAAAGTCCTTAAATGCAAAAGGCAACACAAATCTTTGAAAACATTATTAACCAATTCCAAACTACATACACCACTTCCACCCCCTTCAGTTAAAAAATGTGCACGCCCTAATTGTGACACCTGCCCCTACCTACTTGAAGGCTCTGAATTTACCTTCAAACGAGGAACAAAGTTTAAAATTAAAACCAATTTCTCTTGTTCCTCGGGTAA
>NC_068983.1:139208571-139210049 GCF_001194135.2 Octopus bimaculoides | reverse complement strand
ATATATATATATATATATATATATATACATATTTACACAAAATTTGCGATAAAATGTTAACGACACGAGTGAGCTCTCGGTTTTCCATATCATGGTTCCATTTTATATTTTCCTACGAATACTTTCCAATTTCCAGGTGTTTTTAGACCTATTGCCAACATTCGTAGACTCTGATAATATCCTGTTATGGTTGACGTGATACTAGATTTTGTTACTGTGTCTTTATACTAGACAAGGCCAATATCTCTTGTGTAGATATTAACTACATTGATCATTAAATGCAAATTCCAGGAGGCAAGTGTCTATATTTTGTTTGTGATTAATGTTTATTGTCTGTGTATATTTTAGAAATGTACTTATATCATTTGAATCTGTTTTGTATATACATATGTACACTCATATTTTCCCTATAATTTCATTTTGTATTGTGTTTAGTGTATTTTCGTTTATACCTTCTTGGAAGTGCATGATGTGTTGCTGGGGAGTCTTCTACCTGTACAGTCTATGTAACAGAGGAGTTGAGAAGCTTACAAATAAATCATATTTTTTACTATGAGATTTTTTTTACCATCATATACTCTTGTGATTTGTCTTTGATAAGTTCTTGTTCAACCTTGCTGTTATACTCACCGAATAAGTTAAGATAAAAATTAAGTAATTCGTATCTTTTACATTAATAATTCATATAAATGTATGTGAGCGTGTATATGTATACATTAACATGTGTGTAGACACACACAGACACATAGATATACCTCTCTCCATCTCTGTGGTTATATGTGTGTGTTTGCGCGCGTGTGTGTGTGTGTGCGTGTGCGTGTATGTGTATAGATGGATAGATAGATGGGCTTTAATGGCAACGGATTCCTGAAGTAAACAATGAGTGCGCAATGTCTCACTTACATTGTAACATTTATTGGGCCAAAGATAATCAACGTTTTCTAATAACATGGGTTTCATGAGGCACAACATTTATATTCCCATCTGCCTGTCTACAAAAGTTTTGTAATGTTGCAACAGACCTTATTGTTCCTATTTTTGTTGCTACCCATTTTTGCCCAGTATATATGTTTGTTGTAATATTCTGTGATCATGTCTGCATGCGTCCCTACAAAATAAATCATCTTGGGTGCGTGGATACGTGAGCCTGAGAGTAACCATACATGTTACTCTAAATCTTGAATTGTCTTGTTATGTTCCTTGCCCGCATATAGGCACACTTACAGAACCACACACACACACACACACACACATATCCACATGTATATATGTGAGTTCGAGTCTTATGGTTGGCCGCCGACATATTTTTCTGCAAAATACGGAAAGTTTATCCTGTTCATGCTATATTATTATCACTATCCTGCGTTTGAGAATAAAATTATTTACTAATCTGTATCTTTCAATATATCTCAAACCTCCTAAAGCAAACATTGTTGACTTACAGCGTAAGTTGATTCTAACATTATATATATATATAT
>NC_068983.1:139203754-139206313 GCF_001194135.2 Octopus bimaculoides | reverse complement strand
AACAACGTGGGGACGTGGCACATGCAAGGTATTAATAAGACGCTGAAGGAAGGAAAGAATGTCTGTTTTGACGTTTCGAGCAAAGCTCTGCTTCAGAAACAGGAGATAGAGGAAAGTCCAAGAGAAAAGAAAGACGGACGGAAAAAATTGCCAAAAATCCACATTTAATTACATACACATACACATGCATACACACGTATAGCTGTGTGTGTGTGTGTGTGTGTGTGTGTGTTTGTGTGTGTGTGTGTGTGTGTGAGTGTGTGTGTGTGTGTGTGAGTGTATGCGTGTACGCGTATTATAGACTTGTATTATGTGTGTACGAGTATTATGTGTGTACGAGTATTATAGACTTGTACGAGTATTATAGACTTGTACTTTTAACACAAGTCTAAGACAATACTATAGAAACAACGAATGTTGTCACAGTATCGGGTCGCGAGAACGAGAAATGCGTTTCGACTTGCTTGCGGTTTGTCAATAACGTGCTCGAAAATGTCACTTAATGACACGAAATATGGCCTCGATATATAGGTAATAAGAAATGAGGTACTTACTGATATTGTGGATGGTTGCTGGATATTGAATTAAAAACTAATTAGTAGATATGATTGAGTGGAATTATCTGTGCTTTTAACAAATTTAAGGAAAGAATTTATCTGAAACTATTCCACATCATCGAACTGACTAACGCTGTGTATACGTTTAGTACCTAAATATATGTATGTGTATATGCGTATAAATATTTATATATATATATATAAATATTTATATGTTGATATATTTATATAATATACGTGTATATATATTTACATATGTGTGTGTGTGTGTGTGTGTGTGTGTATGTGTGTGCGTGTGTCTCTGTGTTAGCAATAATTATGACATTGTAGACTATGGAGGCTGGTTGGCTGGCTGGTACATTCTCATCATTTATTTCATTATATTTTACATTTCATACAGCAAATTTTTATAGTCGAGTGTTGTAATAATCATAAAAATACGCTGTATGAAATTATAATATAAAAGGAAATAAATTTTGAAGATATACGGGCCGCCATATTCTATATTGTTATAATTATTGCTAATAAACACGCCAGATGATATTACCATCCATAGAAGCGAACACAGACTGTCTGTTAAAGTCTGTCATACCGGCCATGATGAAATACCACAAGGTATAGAAAATACGTATTCGCCTTTATATATTTAATCCTTTATATTGTACGCTCAATATTTCATCTATTCAATAAGACATATTCCATATATTCAATAAGACATGCAATACTTTATTTCATTGTACCATCCATTTTTATTTTATGTTATATATTGTATATTCCATATTCTATATCCCACATTGGTCTTGCAGGAATATAAATAAAACATAAAAAACAGACAGTGTTGGAACTCTTTTAAACAAAATAATATATATATAGTGATAGACATTAAATCAGAGTAGTCAGTTAAAATTTTTTTAAGCAGTCCTAGTTGAAAATTAAACAGGATTAAATGTACTCTCACTGAGAAAATAAAAGAGAATTCTCTGATAAATTTCACGTTCTGTTGGCGAGTCACCAGTGAATAAATGTTCCTTCATCTTTCTGATAAAAAATTGATAACAATTTATTGCTATTATTTATGTCAAACAATGAACCTGAAACCAAAATTCAATTCTTTTCCTTTTTCTTACGCAATGATTAACAATGCGTACTTAGATTTCATTATTGTTCAAACAATATTGTTATTAACGACGGGAAATGCCTCTAAGCATTTTTGTACGACATATTAAAAATGATGCCACCTGTCATGATAATAATAATAATAATAATAATAATAATAATAATAATAATAATAATAATCATAATAATAATAATAATAATAATAGCAAAATGTGGAATCTGAAGCCGAAAACAATAAATATTGTCATAGGTGCCCTGGGAATGACAGCGAAACGGGCTGATTACTACCTAGCTCAGATACCAGAAAACCCCAAAATGTCTGAAGTTCAAAAGATAGTGCTCATGGGAACTGCCCATATCCTACGTAAAATACTGTCGATGTGATCTCAAATTTTAAAACAAACACAAAATTTTCTTATGGTTTCTAAAACATTCTCTAGAACAACACTGTACAAATTCAAATATATGGTACACTAGGCATAACACCTACATGAACTTCTAACTTGTTGTCTCTTGAGGTCTCTGGGTGAGACTTGGATCCAACTTGTACAGCAAAAGTCAAACATAAAATAATAATAATAATCATAATAATAATAATAATAAATACCGGTAACTGACACTTGACACTTTACATCAAACCCAGCAAAATGATTTGTGAGCTATCGTATAATAATAACAATAATATTAATAATAATAATAATAATAATAACAATAATAATAATAATAACAATAATATTAATAATAATAATAATAATAATAACAATAATAATAATAATAACAATAATATTAATAATAATAATAATAATAATAACAATAATATTAATAATAATAATAATAATAACAATAATATTAATAATAATAATAATAATAATAATAGCAATAATAA
>NC_068983.1:139201818-139202831 GCF_001194135.2 Octopus bimaculoides | reverse complement strand
AGGTAGACGCAAATAGGCCAGACATCATACTGAAAGACTTCAGACAAAAATCATGCCTCCTCATTGATATGACTGTCCCAATCGATATAAACGTATCTGTCAAGACCTACCAAAAACTGAGCAAATATAAAGATCTTGAAATAGAAATTAGCAAAATGTGGAATCTGAAGACGAAAACAATACCTATTGTCGTAGGTGCCCTGGGAATGACAACAAAAACGGGCTGATTACTACCTTGCTCAGATACCAGGAAACCCCAAAATGGCTGAAGTTCAAAAGATAGTGCTCATGGGAACTGCCCATATCCTACGTAAAATACTGTCTATGTGATCTTAAATTTTAAAGCAAACACATAATTTTCTTATGGTTTCTTAAACATTCACTTGAACAAAACTGTACAAATCCAAATATATGGTACCCTAGGCATAACACCTACATGAACTTCTAACTTGTTGTCTCTTGAGGTCTCTGGGTGAGACTTGGATCCAACTTCTACAAATGCAAAACAAAAGTCAAACATAAAATAATAATAATAGTAATAATCTTCCCTCATTTTAGCACAGGTACTGTAAATATGAGGGGTGCAAAAGTCGATTACCACGACCGAAAACTCAACTGGTAGTTATGTTATTGCCATCGAAATCATGAAATACAAGTTCGACTCCCGCGTGATATAAACTCAGAAAGCATAGAATTTTCCGATTTAATACAAATCATTTGAAATGTGATTACGTGGGTGGGGGTGGTGCGCGCGCGTGTGCGTGTGCGCGCGTTTGTGTAACTACATATAGATAGAAATTATTTTAGGTATAGACACACAAACTCCCTCATATACACATATATAAAGTATAGATAGATAGACAGACTGACAGGCAGACAGATAGACAGTCAGACAGATACATTTCTTTTATTAGACACACAGGGCTCAACGAAGATTGGACAAATACAATGTAGAGCTTTTCGTTTTGGGAGGGGGAAGGAAAAAAAGGGGGGGTCGATCAAAAGGGATCGTA
>NC_068983.1:139192312-139201718 GCF_001194135.2 Octopus bimaculoides | reverse complement strand
CCACTCACAAGGCTTTGGTCGGCCCGAGGCTACAGTAGTAGACACTTACCCAAGGTGCCACGCAGTGGGACTGACCCGGAACCAGATGGTACGTAAGCAAGCTACTTACCACACAGCCACTAATATACATACATATATATAAACTCTAATTGTCAGCAATCGTCTGGATTGTAATGGACTTCCAACGAGGCAAGACATGTGACAGCAAAATTGACAAACTGCGCGTCCCTCACGGAGAAAATACAACTTACAAAATATCACATGCTTGATGCACCGATTTATCAATCACATTTACTAACGAGCTTGTATGCTCAACATGTGCATACCCTCATGTCCAAACATCTATAGTAACAACGCCTATGCATATGTCACCCGGTTTCATTCCATCAAATTTTGTCGACAGAATATTCTAATTCTTATATTTCTAACCGTATGCTAGAAAGAGCAGATAATCAATAATACTGTTATAAAAATGCTTGTTGCTGTATTCTGACACTACTTTTTTTCATAGAAATATGGATCGATTTGAAGCAACTCAGTTTGCTATTGTTATATCGGGAATAACTGCATGGGGTTTTCCTTCAATGTTACATTCTGTTTAGTAAAGAAACAGGAAAACTAATGAAAAACTGTATTTGTGCTACTATTTCCGCGATGTTTCATGCAGTAAAAATCAGGTCTAGTTAGAGTTATCATGTGATATAAACAGTTTTATTTAAAACTATACACAGAATGAGGGCAATGAAATTTAAATGATTGTTCTTACTTTTACATGGAAGATAAAGTTCATTGTACTCGACAATGTTAGTGATATAAAAGCTATTGGGGAAATGTAAAAGAATGCTGTAGAGAAAAAGTAGATGTGTCACCTCTCCAAGAAATGAATCTGCATCACGAATATATTTTAAAGTGATCGAATGACTTGCGTCAGAATATCTGCAGTCCAATAAGTGAAATTAGTAAAATAAGAGGCAAGTGATGTAGAATAATACACATAGTATTAAGTATAATTTAGTATAGCCTTTCTAACCACGAACAATTTGTAAATGCCACAGGTAAACAATACAATCATTTTAGTGTATTATATTATTAAGACCAAATTATCTATATATATTCATTTATTAAAATAAAATATAGAACCAGTTTTTCTAATTAGCTTTAACAATTACAATTTTACATGCAACTTTACACTTATATCACATATTTACCACATCAATGCTGTTCAAATCTTAACCAGCCAAACACCAATTCTAAGAGATGTTTATGTATGCATGTCAACGTGATTGTTCTATAATTATGTATATGCATTGAAGTAACAGTCATATTTAGAGTTTATTCAATCGAATCCCTTCCTATTTATATCCCCCTTCAGTGAATCCTCCCCTTACAAACCCTCTTGTCCACAGTACCATGCATGTTTATATGGTTATATGGTTATACATATATATATATATATATATATATATATATATATATATATATATTTAATGTCATGTAAATACGTTTGTTTGTACATATGGTCTGATCGTACTCACGATTAAGGCAATGATGGAGCATAAGTGCTGTCTGTCATGAATGTGTGTGTGTGCGCGTGTACGTGTATGTACATTCCATTTATATTCTTATGTATACATGTATGTTTGTATTTATTTCATGTAAAAGTATCTATGTGTATTGTATGAATTCTACACATTATATATTTTTCAAGTTATAATAGTATTGGTTTTGTGCATACGTATATATATGCAGATGTACTCACACATACGTACCTACACACACACACACACCAAACAGGCACACAAGTATATACTTTTTACTTGTGTTGCTTAGCAAATCGGTATTTTCAGAAGTCATGCATATTAATAACAGATTTTATAAATGTTCATTTGCAATATGCATCCTTGCATTCGGTCAACGTATTAGTTTGTTTCTCTGCGAACTTATGAAATTTATGTATACATTCATTTCAAATGCCAATACAAGAAGCAAAATTTTACTCCGATACTTATAGCTCTCCACACGCTACTCGAAAACAAAATAAAAAGGGGACTTATTTGATTACAGTCGTACAAATAAAAAGAAAAGCACAAAATGTCTTGAATAACTGATTGAAAATTTTAGGTAGAGATTTAGACACGAAACTTTCCTACGTTAAACAAATATGGACACATTCTGAAACGACTCGCTAAAATGGAACAAATATTAAGCAATTGTGCAGGTCAATATATACCAGATGAAAAAGACAAAATTTCGTATTCAAGAATCATAATGATGGAGTGACACATTGAATAATATAATTCTAAGTGTACAGTTTGTAATAACTTTTTAAATTTCCTCGATCCGAATCCTATACTTTAGTTTGCTCCACATGCATTTGTAATTAAATTTCTCTTTCATCCTTACTGGCCAAATACTAATGTAGACTTCATCGATAAACCTAATTTGAAGTCGTGTGCGTATGTCGGAATTAGTATGCGCTTTTGTTTGAATGTCTGCTTCTGTGTGTGTATAATGTTAAAATGTGTGTGTTTGTGTGTATGTATTCCTAAATAGAACTGCTTAAACACGAAACTATTTGAAACTTTACTAATGTATACCGTAATGGCACCTCTACGCAGTTTAAATAATTAATAAATAGAACAGACAAAGTTGTCGCTATATTATTTGGTTCACGAATTCATGATTACAGATAAAGTTCAGCATGGTCATATGAGCGTAAGTTGAGACACAAAAACTGCTGCAAATGAATTTGAATTTGCGTAGGCCATATGTCGTCCACTTAAAGACTACTAGCTAGTCCTTGGATATTGTAGGTCAAGATCTCTTTTGCGTATGTTCAGGTGAAATCTCCGATCTGAAAGCCATCAGACGAGACATGGACACAACAGAGCGATGAATAGTAAAAATAAAAGTAACAATAAAAGCGTCCAACGATTACAACTTATAGATACTTACGTGGTTAAAATTTTAAATTTGCAGATAAACACATTATACATTCCTATAACTGACGTTTAAGTGATTGCGCTCAAGTTGCAAGTAACTCCATCTGTAACACAGAAATTCCCTCTTTAGGTTTATTGACGTAATATAAATTTTAGGTCCTGTTGACAATCAATTTTTTCCATATGTATCATATACGTAGCAATTATTAATGACTTATATCAACGAAAAGAGCAAAAACATAAATGATTTCCAAGTGAGCATAATCGGAAACATTGCTGATGCATTTTTGTCTCTTTCGAATTTACTAAGATGAAAAATGCAAATTTGACACCAGTTGATCTGTAATACATACTATAGAGATACGAAACTAAATTCTGTAATGTATTCAACCAAATAATGTTGGTACCTTCAAACTAACAAATTAAAATAAGGCTCTTAGCAAAATAGATCAGATCTGATCTGATTATATGCGTAATACATCAGTTTCCCCTATTGAACGGGTTAATATAGTTTGTTGAAGAGTGCTTCCGGAAAATATATACAACAGAGCAAAGAGTAGATACGCTGCATTTCCTGCTGGGAAATTGAAAATCCAAATAGTAATTAAGACACTCAGAGGAGATCTCTTGATAATAGATTAAATGTTCCGTAGCAATAGAGTTAGAAAACTGTGCACGTACGAAGACTAAATGAAAATTATAACAATGTTTGCTTAAGTTTTACGATACCATAAAATTTTAGGGAAATAATGTAATGGATTCCATTGACTACAGTGCATGACTGATACTTCTACTATTGATTGTTTTGAAAGAGGGTAAATGCAAGTCAACCCTCACTGCGTTTTATACTAAACACTTATGATATTTCGTCTATTAATTTACTGTTTCTGAAATCATGCCAAAAATAAGCCAATACAATAAGAACAGAAATAGCAAATACAATAATAACAATTATAATAATATCGGATTGTAATTTAGGCACAAGACCAGCGAATTTGGTTATCTCATTAACTGTTTTAGTACTTTATTTTAGCGACCTTGGAAGGATGAAAACCGAAATTGTGCATTTTCACCACAGTATAAAAGAGCACGAATAAATACAAGGCAGTGTATTCGACACTCTAGCAATAAGAACAGCAACAATAACACCACAACCACCACTAACAACAACAACAACAGCAAAAACAACAACAACAATAATAATAATAATAATAATAATAATAATAATGGTTTCAAATTTTGGCAAAGAGCCAACAAGTTATTGGGAGGGAGCAAGTCGATTACATCTTGCACGACTGGTACTTATTTTATCTACCTCTAAGAGGATGAAAGGCAAAGTCGATCTCGGCTGAATTTGTAATAATAATAATAATAATAATAATTAGTTGCTGTTGTTGCTTTTAGAACAAATTTAATCTTGGCTGAACGGACCTATGATCTACGGAATGCACTGATCTTAGGAGTTTTTATTCAGAAATAATACGTATTTAATCACATTGCCCATTGTAGCTTTCAGTTTATTTAGGATGTCCAGTTCTGATGTAAAACATATTTGTCTACTATTTGTAGTAGGTTCAATAATGACATAGATGCTACTGATTTGTCTTGAAATATCCCATAGTTTCTAAAAATATAAAACTCAATATTTCTCTGACGAACTTACTTCTCAAAATCACCAGTTAATTGGTTTTGTATATCAATACAGATCAATAGCTTAATAAACAAAGGTAAAATTATCATTTGAATTAAAATAAATTAGTGAATAACATAGACGTACAATACACAATATAAAAATGCATTTTAATAGTAATATCATGATTTTTTAAAGTCACAGACGCTGAAATTTTGAGAAAAGAGGACAGTCAAATTATAAGAACTTCTGTACTTGATACTATATTAATTGATTCCCAAAAAGGGTGGAGAGTGAAGTTAATCTCGGCAGGTTTGAATTCACAGCATATTCCGAGCTGGCAGAATTGTTAGCACACCTTGCAAAATTCTCAACAGCATTTTGTCCGTCTCTATGTTCTGAGTTCAAATTGCGCCGAGGCCTGTTTTGCCTATCGGGATTGATAAAATTAGTAACTATTATAGTGAAAAGGATTATTATTATTATTATTATTATTAATATTAATATTGTTATTATTATTATTATTATTATTATTATTATTAAGGCGGCGTGCGAGTAGAATATTCAGCACGTTGGACAAATTGCTGCGCAGCGTTTCATTAGTCTTTACATTTTAAGATGAAATTCTGCCGACGTCGATAATGCCCTTCGTCTTTTCGAGGTTAATAAAATATGTTAAAATTAAACACTGGGGTTGATGTAGTGAACCAGTTCCCTTCTCCCAAGTTTCAAGCCTTGTGCCTATCTATAATAGAAAAGATCATTATCAATTTCGGTATGTAGCCAGCATTTTTCGAGAAGGTGGAGAGTTTTTCTCGATCCAGAAAGAATGGAAAGCAAAACTGATATCGGCGGAATTTGAATTCGGAACACGAAGAAAAGAAAGACATACTGCTTGATAATTTTGTCCGACGCTCTAGCCACACTTTCATTTGAAAATTACACAAAGAAAACGAAACAATAGGAGTGCCCATAAATTATAAACTATGGCAACACATTAAAGCAGCACAACAAAATCAACCACAAATGACAAGTATAAATCATAATGAAAAAATATGACACTGATAAAAATAAATACAAAATGTTTATCGTACAAATCATAGCGTAAAGTGTCATTTGAATACAATCCACAAGTAAAATATATTGTCCATCTATCGAAAACATATCACAATACTATTCGAAAAAATATAATGTTAGAATACACAAAAACGAAAACTGTTCATAATAAATTCAATCACAACTAGATAAAGGAGATATTTTTCCAAGCTAAGAATAAACAAACTTTTCCAGAAAAACAAGTAGCCAAGCTCTCTTCACGAAGCAATTTCTAAAGAAATAATATACTTAAACATCGATGTGCTAAAGAATCTTATTTACCCAGTCTCCTTTCGTTGTGTCGATAGAAAAATAACTTTGACACTATTATTGTAAATCAACCTACTCTGAACTTCATCTAAATAACAATGGATGGTAAATACACAAAGCAAGTTAATTGAAATAAATATTAGACATTTTACTTGACAGCAATAACAAGAAACTTTACGGAGTACGATATTCAAACATAGCCTTTTCAAGCATAATGAGAAAACATACGCAGTGGAAGCGTGCGACACTATTAACAGTTACAGTGCATAAGAAAAGAAAGGGGAACTGAGAAAAAGAATATTACGATAAGCATAACCCAGCATAACCAACATAAAATTTACAAACATGACCAACACCGCTAGCCCCTGAAAGTATGTGTGAATTGATAAAGTAGTGATATTCTGGTTAAAATAAGCCGATGAAATACTAATGAGGCCAGATCAACATAAGACGTGAAATCAATATTTAATCTCTAAAGCAAACCCAATATATCTTTCGATATCCTTTCTATCAACAATATACTGCTCAGCAACAATATACTTTGATGGGAGCAGAAAGGGAGTCGAATGATATATTGATATAAAGAATAACTACTGATAAACAGAACTATTATTATAGTCAGTTGAAAATAGGAAACATGAGCTATGTATCTCATTGATTAATAACTGAAATTAACTTGACATCAAAAGTCTTGCTTGGATACTGGAGACATTACATACATACAGATAAGTTCCAACATTAATTCTCTATATCAAGGAAGTCAATTCAAATAAAAAATATCGATGGCAAAAACTCTCTATGCTACTACCTTGCCAACAACCTCGGTTACTCTAACAATAACCTTAAAACAAACGAGCACTGGTTTGAAATCCTCTGTCTTTCGTATACAGGATTTAGAACTACAGAGAAGAGAAAGACGATAGTTGGAAATACATAGAAAATTATACATGACTTTAATGTTAATAGTATTATTATTATATAAATTCATATATTTATTACATAAATTAATATGACATATATTGTGTTATCTTATAGACGTTGAAATTTACAAGTTTAAAATGTCAGCCGTTTATGCTGTTAATTGTGGATACGTGAAAAATAGGAAAAGTCCAATATACAGAAATAAAAGAAACAGCTAGAAATATTAAAACTATAATGAACAGCAGAATTCAGTTCCCCAAATACACAAGTCATTTCATCATAAAGTGTTGCTTGACAAGTTTACTGAATTGATGCTTTGATGGAAAACCCAAGATCTACTAATATCACAATTCATACACAGAAATTTGGAATGACTTGATATAAACTGGAAAATAGGTTACGGTAGCAACGGTGGCCTAAACTATATTTTATGATATGAGCAAAGGTTGACTAAAACTAAATGAACGAATGGAATGGACAAAAACAAATGTTTTTTTGTTTTTTTTTTACGTAAGGAAAATAAAATCGAAACACCAAAACATTGCAGAGATAAAACGTGAGAGACTGATATTAACTGATGAGAATCAAGGCCTAAACCCCAATATATCAAAACATGTAAATAATATGGCCTAGTGTCAAAAACATATGTAGAAACATGAACCATGTAAATGAAGGTAGCTTTAAGCAATAATACATTTACCAATTTAAAAATATTTCATTGTTATAGAAAATATATGAATGTACACAATATACACTACATAGAATTATAAAATAAAGGGGCGACAAAATATAATTGACGAATCACCGAAATGAATTCTGCCTTCAAAAACAAAATTTTACTAAGGCGTGCACCATCTTTTGCAGCAGAAAGTATACATAGAAACACGAAAATGACAAAAGGGGAGTATAATATAAACATAAAATGACAAATAGAATAGACAAGCAGAATATGAAAATAATAATTTAACATTATTCAATTTCCTCAAATTGTTTTCTTCGGCTCCATAATAATTGCATAACAATAATTTTCCGTAAAGAAGCCCCTTCAAATTTTAAGAAATTATAGACAAGTTTAATTTTTTTATATTTTAGATGAATCTAATTCCAGAGTGTTTGTCGAAATATATCCACGATTGTGATTTCATGGAATTCAAAATCTAGTTCTGAAATTTGGTCTATGGTTTTATCGAATGCATAAAGTAGAATTTTAAAGAATTATTTCAAAAATATAGAGATAGGTGCAGGAGTAGCTGTGGGGTAAGTAGCTTGCTTACAAACCACATGGTTCCGGGTTCAGTCCCACTGCGTAGCACCTTGGGCAAGTGTCTTCTACTATAGCTTCGGGCCGACCAAAGCCTTGTGAGTGGATTTAGTAGATGGAAAACAGAAAAGAAGCCCGTCGTATATAAGTATATATATGTACGTATATGCATATATATATATATATATATATATATATATATATATATATATAGATAGATAGATAGATAGATAGATAGATAGATGTGTGTGTATCTGTTTGTGTGTCTGTGTTTGTCCCCCTAACATCCCTTGACGACCGATGCTGGTGTGTTTACGTCCCCGTAACTTAGCGGTTCGGCATAAGGGATCGATAGAAGAAATACTAGGCTTACTAAGAATAAGTCCTGGGGACGATTTACTCGACTAAATGCGGTGCTCCAGCATGGCCGCAATCAAATGACTGAAACAAGTAAAAGAGGAAAAGAGATATTTCTTAGACACAGTATCCGAAAACACATTTAATATATGCTTACAAATTATTTTTACCTAACTTATATATACAGACACACAGACACACATACACAAATATATAGATATGTGTGTGTGGGCATGCATACATGTATGTATTTAGGTATTTATGAATGTATGTATGCGTGCATTCATAAAAAAACTACGCTAGTCCTTGACAACTATTAAGTAAAATTCATCACCTGAACATTACATAAAAATATAAAACTTCCAATTATAAAGTCTAAATATTTTTATGAACTTGTAGATTCTGAAGCGGAAAGGATTATTTCCATTGTGTTTCTGAGAACAGAAATATAACTGGATAATACTGGGATACATATTTCGGATGTTAGAATGTTCTGGCATGTTCAGGCATTTATAAAAGTAAATAGTGAATCTATATGTATTGTGTATAGAGCTGAAGGTAAATGAAGGATTGGATTTGAAAATGTGATAATACATAAGGAATTTGTTATCAAATATAGATATCACTGCGCTTTTCCCGAGGGGAAAACACTCTATTAATATTTGCATAATCATGAAGCAATCTGTTTTGCATAGACAAGAAGCTACATATTTTGCATAAATATGGAGGCACATATTTTGTATATGAACATGCATTGCTTTCCGTGGATACTTTTGTTTTTCCTTATTCACGACCAAAGAACATACTTATATAAAACTATGTTGAAAGTTGCATGATATAACTAAAGTCCATAACATTATAAATAGATAAATTTTATATCAACGCTTGCGTATAAACACACATATATATACATATATATATATATATATA
>NC_068983.1:139189511-139191594 GCF_001194135.2 Octopus bimaculoides | reverse complement strand
TATATATATTGTTTTTCCTCCCCTACGATCCCCAAACGAGAAAATAAACTTTAAAATATAACAAAAATATAATTTAAAACAGCAAAACAACAGCTCCCCCCTAATACATATCCCTGACCTTTACTTCCAGCTCGTTACCCCAAACCCTGCGAAGTGCACAGCTCATTCTACCGGAACGGCAAGCGCGTCGTAAAGAAGACTTTGTACAGTGACGGAGAACAGGTGCGCCCAGACTGTTCACACTTGTGCACTTGCCAAAATGGTAACTTCGGCTGTGTATCACTATGTCCTCAGGAAGAAAAGAAACCTTCCTTGACACATTGTAAGAACCCGCGGTTAGTTACTGTGGCTGGGCAATGCTGTGGTGAATGGTGGTGTGACACGGACAGCAATTACACGAAGACGATCGAAAGCAAAAGCGGAAGCACAAGCAACGTGGTAGCTTATGATCCCCGACGAGACGGAAGCTATGTGAGACACGGTAAGACACGGAAACAAAAAATTATAATGAATAAAGAAATGCTAAAAAAAGAAAAATGTAATGGTGCATTGACGCCATCTTGTACCCGTGTGGTTATCGTTAAAATATATGTATATTTTTAAACATTCATAGTAACATGTCTATTTTTATATCTTTTCTTACAACGTCTCTCTCTCTCTCGCTCTCTCTCTCTCTCTTTCTCTCATTCTGTTTGTCTGTCTGTCTATCTCTCTCAATCTAAATTTCTTTATTTCTCTAGATTCTTGTCTCTGTAAACACATATATATATATATGTACGTGTGGGTGTGAGTATCATGTATGCGTGAATACGTATGTGTGTGAATGTGTAATAACGTGTGTAAGAAAAATAAACATATACCCTATATATATATATCTATATATATGTGTGTGTGTGTGTGTGAGTATGTATATGTATACAAGAATATACTCACAAAATTTTATTTGTATATATATATATATATTTGTGGATTTGAATAGAGTATATACATACACGTTTGTGTGTGTGTGGGAGTGTGCGAGAGAGAGAAAGAGAGAGAGAGAGAGAGTGGGAGAGAGAGAGAGAGAGCGAGATAGAGAGAAAGAGAGAGAGAGAGAGAGAGAGAGAGCGTGTGTGACTGAGTGAGTGTGTCAGATTGTCTAAATCTCACGTATACCGTTTTAATCTTTTTTTATTACTTTACGTCTTGATAGTACTGTAACCATTGTCAAAATGTTTCGTCCTACTTTTATGATCTAATCACTGCCATAATATATTGGAAGACAACTATAGAACTTACCGGACTTGTCTTTGTTTTTGTTGTTCTTTTTACCATTGATTAAATTATTTTAAAAAATACCAATTTGCAATTTCTTAATTACATTATAGAATTTATGAGTGTGTGATGAATATCGTTTACGCAACAGACGGAAATGTAAAGTAATAATTTTGAGGTCAGCTATACTTTGGGTAAAATTGCGAGATAGGATTTATCATCTGCTTGTGACCCTTTGAATTCTTGTATGTTTTCCCTGTTTTCACATTCGCAGGATATGTACGTATGTATTCATATATGAGAGACATTTATTGTTAGTTATGTGGCTTGATTTTTAATTTCAGATTAAATTTCAGGTTCAGCTTCACATTCTAACACTCTTACATTCATTCTTGTTTTATTTGTTTTTTTGGTTGATATCACTCTCTAGTAAATTCGCTTACTTATTCGTCATTTTCATTATTGCAATTTTCCCCTTGAGCTGGTAAAATATGAGCTTGGTGCGATATGTAAGTATATCATATCCTCTACCTCTTTCAGTCGTTAGACTGCGGCGAGAACGGAGTACCGTCTTCAAGGATTTTAGTGGAACAAATCGACACCCGTACATATTCTTTCACCATAGTTCTTATTCTATTGTCACACCGCTATGTTACGGGGTGGTAAGCACATCAGCAACGATCATCAAATACCAATAGAGACAACTATAGACACAATGACTTACACACATAGATACACACACAAACACACTCACACACACATAAATAACACACACACACACACACACCCACACACACACACACACACACACACACACACACACACACAC
>NC_068983.1:139187211-139188512 GCF_001194135.2 Octopus bimaculoides | reverse complement strand
TATATATATATATATATATATATATATATATTATATAAAGGAAATTGGATTCAAGAATCCAGTCGAGTACACTGTAGGTATCGAACTCGGCTGATTAAGTTGTCCAGTGAATCCACACAAGATGTAAATTCTTTTCCTGCATCCTGTCTAATTTGTAAATACAGAGTAAACTCAGTATAAATTTAGTATATATATATATATATAAATTCAGTCACACAGTACAATAGAGAAATACAAAAAAACAATGGACAGGTATTCATGATTTTATCAGCTACGTACCTTTCAAATAGAATAGCATACCTCAAAATTGAGCAATGCAACATTTATTCACGGCTAAATCGATCTCATATTTGATCGATTAAAATGCCACAGAGAAAGAGAGAGCAGATTTAGCACCATATTTTTCTCGCCGAAGCTATATTGCCTCTACTTGTATTGCTGATCATTTAAAACGAGTAAGTAGTAAATTTTGGTCAGCTAAACCTTTCACTAATATTTAACCATGTTCGAACCCCATGTGTCAGAGTGGCTTTTTTCCAGCGCACATTTCTTTCTCTCCTTCCTCCGAAGCAACGACGTCTCTGTTTTGTTTGTTGTGGCCATGAGAAATGTTTATTAATTAAATATATAAGCAAGAGAGAACAAACTTTAGAAACTCCGTTGAGTGTTAAGTGCAAGTAAATTGGAATTGTTTTTATTCTTACATCAAACTTTCGTGTAGTAGGGTCTGAAACACTCTGCTAATGTAAACAGTTGATTAAGGTATGTCAAATGCACGAAACCTTTAGGTATAAGCGGGAGAATAAAAGATAGGATTCGTGCTTGTCAGATCATGATAGAATTGTAATGTAATAGGTGGTATGGCCAAGTAGAGCAGGTAGCGAGTAGATGAATTCAAACAGCAATACCGAGCCTCCCTTGAACAGATCGTAGAAAAAGAAACAGTAGGGTATGTAAATATGCACTAAGTCTGTGTGGATTAGGAAACGGTGGCGATTGAGATACAATTCTTTTACAAGATAATAAGATATGTTGAAATACAAATCTTTAGTAGACAGATTAATCACGTGCAAAACGATTGTAATTTTATCCTTAATAACCTTACACAAATACACACACACACACACACACACACACACACACATAGGCGCAGGTGTTAGGTGTGTGTTAAGAAGCTTGTTTCTCAACCACAAGATTCAGGGTTTGGTCCCACTGTGTGGCATTTTGGCTGTTTTATCTACTACCACCTCAGGCCGACCAAAGCATCATGAATTATTTTTTTTAGGCTGATAAAAGACTGC
>NC_068983.1:139185687-139187056 GCF_001194135.2 Octopus bimaculoides | reverse complement strand
GTAATATAGCGGTTCGGCAAAAGAGACCGACAGAATTAATACTAGCCTTGCAGCGAATAAGTTCTGGTATCGATCTATTCGAGTAAAGGCGGTGTTCTAGCATGGCCGTATTCAAATGATTGAAACAAATAAAAGAATAAAATTGTTCTGCTATAAATTTGACACTTTAGGATGAGCACAGTTTAGAGAAGTAGACAAGACGGCTGAGGATATATGTGTTCCACAGAGCCAGTATAATTTCCAGATCCCTTGTTCTGAAAGTTCTCAGAAACCATCAGGCCATTTGCCTGCAAGCATCTTTGTGATAGGCAACATGAAACGAAGCGTCATAGCCCATATCAATCACCAGATCATGTGATTGCCGCTCTGTGACACTGTAATTGCCGCTCTGTGACACTGTAATTGCCGCTCTGTGACACTGTAATTGCCGCTACTTTTGTTCCAACTTATCTTTTATTGCAGCAAACTATCTTTGTTGCGCAATCGGGCAATCAGCGGAGGGCTTGGAATTTTCCTGCATTAAACTGCATGTTGTTTTCTTCAGCCCATTTACATATGGCATCAACGTGTTTCTATAGAAGTTTAACATCGCATATTTCCTGGGCTGCTTCTACTACAGTTGTGTCATCGGCATAACTAATAAATGTTGCTGTCTGTGCAAATAATAGTATGTCCGAAAGAACTACCATAAACAGCAGGGCCCTAAGACAGTTCCTCAAGACATTCCACTCGATGTTAATGACTCCTTGGAAGGGGACCCATTGACTTCCATAGACTGGCTTCAGTCTTTTAAAATATCATACAACCAATCTCTCAGTTTGCCGATTATCCTGTATCTCTGTAGTTAGTGACATATCCCCTATCAACCTGGACAAAAGCCTTTCTGAAGCTGAGATGCTTCAGCGATACACGAGTTGTTTCATAATGCTGCAGAAGATGTGTAAGGCTGCTTCTTCATGAACAGAATCCATGTTGGGTGTCAGGGAGAAAGTCATTATCTTCTAGGAACGTGAACAGCTTCGTCTTGACAATATGTTTCATGACTTTACTGACATGTGAAATTAGAGGGAAACACCTATACTTTATACCAATCGCTCCACTACCGCCTTTATGGATTGGGTATATCGTCCTTCCTTTAACTTTCTGGGGAAATCACCTATATGTAAGCGAGTTTCGGAATCGGATAGTTAGGGTTTATTAGAGACCTATTCCATTTATTTACAGGGATCGCTGGGAATCCATCAGAGCCTGTGAATGAGGTTTAGATCATTTCATGAATGGCAGATATTACATCGATTTCATTTATTTAAATGTAATTGATAATTCGCATCTATTCGTGTAGAGTTGTGATGCCTAAGAAATATCATAT
>NC_068983.1:139178506-139183807 GCF_001194135.2 Octopus bimaculoides | reverse complement strand
ATATATATATATATATATATATATATATATATATATATACATATATATATATATACTAATGATATATGAGCATATGCATGTATACATACATATATGTACATGCCTACATCTACATGTATATATAGATGCATATCCGGGTACAGGACGTCAGACAAATAAACGGGAACAAAAAGCACAAAAAACGGACTATGTTTGCAGACAATAGAACGAACACACAGGAAAACAGAGAAGCCACCTATGGAATTTTTCCTTCATCAGCTGCCTCTAATCTAAACTAGGTGTTAATGCTTTTTAATTCTTTGTAGCAGAAATGCACATCTCCTTATAGTTGTCGCTCTCAGAGTATACGACTTACAAAATGGAGATCTGATTAAGCTACCTAGTTAACCGAATCTTTCTTATCGAAATCAGTTTCTTCGTTATATTTAGTATATAAATCCTGGACATAAAACCGTAGAAATTTTAACTCCTATATGTTCTAGATGGGATTTCAGAAAATTGTCGTTGATATTTATAGTGAGACGCGTAATACACAATGTAACCGTTGTTGGTTTGTTCTATCATAAACATAGAATATCTCCTGGTTTGTCAAGAAACATGCATCTGTAGTGGATTCTCATTACAACATTGAGGTTAGCATCAAGCATATGTATGCTCGATGGATGTCTAATACTTGAAAATAAACTCATATGCTAGCATGAGCAGTTATATATACCACCATAAGACACAATAAAATAGCGAAAGTTATTCTATGGTAAGAAACGCCCTGATCGAAACAGATACACTTATTGAGCTCACGCAGTAAATGAAAACACAACGTAAATATTATTTATTACCACCATTGGTTATCAGTGTAATTGTTAGTTTATCATGATAATTTATTGCATGTAATTAATCCTTTTTTTTTTTCAGATTGTTACCTTTTACTTACAGAAAATTACACCTTCATTTAGCAGGAAAGAGTGTGTGTGTGTGTGTGTGTGTGTGTGTGTGTGTGTGTGTGTGTGTGTGTGTGTGTGTAGGTGCGTGTCTGTGTCTGCATGCTTGTGATGCTCACAATTCGTTTTCGTTCTAACCGTTGGTCTTGCGTTCATACGCCCCTCTCTTTTCTCTTGTTTCTCCTCTACAACTTACGAATAACTAATCTGGCATTAAGTCGAATGACACTCAATTGCTTATAATTTAGGCAAAACGTTTAAATACCCACGCTATAGTTTGCCACGTCATGTTCACTTAACGAACCCGGACCATATATTCAGGTGGTTTTTGTTATTGTTATTCTTTTATATTACAAACTATCTTGGAGGCTGCGAATTCTACCTACACATGTATTTGTCATTCGCTCCACTCACAAATTTTGATCGATAGTTTACTTTGCATACGCTTTGGAGTAGCATATGCATCTCCTCTTTGTAGAAAACAACCATTCTGTACAACTCCATATTACTTCTCTTCACATTGCTGATGTATTTGGGTACAATTTAAGGAACTTCGATATGTTTGAAAGATTCACTCTGCACTTGATCACTAGCGTACAATCAGAATACTATCGAACGTTGTTGGCTTCTCCTTACAAATATTGAGTGGTTTATGCATGTGTGTGGGATGGGAGAGGGTGTACTTTTATGAATATGTATACGTATGTTTATGACTGCGTATTAAGAAGCTTGCTTCCCAACCAAGTGGGTTTCGGTTTATTCCCACTACACAAAAGCTGGGGCAAGTGTCTTCTGTTATAGTCCCGGGCCAACCATATGGTTGGGTTTAATGAAGGAAGCTAAGAGAAGCCGGTCGTATGCTATGCTTGTGTGTGTGTGTGTGTGTGTGTGTGTGTGTGTGTGTGTGTGTGTGTGTGTGTGTGTGTGTGTGTGTGTGTGTGTGTGTGTGTGTGTGTGTGTGTGTGTGTGTGTGTGCTTTTTTCTTTTACCTTAGTGGTTTCGCAGAAAGAGACCGATAGAATAAGTGCCAGACTTTAAAATGTACTGAGGGTGATTACTTCGACTAAAATCCTTCAAGGTGGTGCCCCAACATGAGCGCAGACCAATAACTGAAAGATAAATGATAAAAGATAGATATATAGATAGATAGTCAGGCAGACAGACAGACAGACAGATAGCTAGATGGATATATAGATAGATAGATAGATAGATAGATAGATAGATAGATAGATAGATAGATAGATAGATAGATAGATAGATAGATAGGCAGGCAGACAGATGGATAAATAGTTAAACTTTATGGATAATTTACTGCCTACCTGTACAGGGCGTTGCTAGTCTAAAGTAGGACATTATTACCGATATTAATCAATATATCTATGGATTAGCATATTACTCATTGGTTCCTCCTATGTTAGAACGCAAGTAATGTAGTTTAATAAACTGCAAGACTATTCATCAAAATACACTACGAAGAATGAATATTATTATTATTAAAATACAATATAATTTTCATGCAAATACATATTTCTATTGATTCTTCAATGTCGAAAGAGAATAAAATAAAACATTTATATGTGTGTATAGTTGATTTAACAGCTGCATCGATTGACAAGAGAGACGACAAATAAGAAGTTATTTGATTTAATTGGAATTCTGTTTGCATAGTAGGAATTACTATTGTAAAATTAGAAGTTTTCCTATTATGATCTTGTTTTGTTTGGAACAGTCATGTGAGGCTAATCAGAATTTTAGCTGATCTCACATATTGGTGAAAAGGCGTTTTGAATGTTTGTTTATTTTTATCAAGTATTTCACTCTACGTCTGGCAAGATTTTCTACGTCGGTAATCAGTTTTCAATATCCTTAGTTCGATATCTGATAGGAAAATGCGGGTGGAACGTATTACGGGGTGGGGGTTATTATCTTCATAGATGTGTAAATGTGAAGTATTTAGAAGGGACATGGATGGTGGAACGCACTAACCAACATTAAGAGAAGAGAGAAGTAAGCTGGGTGGATCTTAATAGAAATTATATGCAGTTGGGCCAGTTGAGTTGAGTGCAAGCTGTTGTAAGGAAAGAAAAATATCCAGGGATGGTAATCAGCTCATATTTGAATAAATGATTACAGCGTGTTGGTGAATGAAATACTTTCCATAGAGTTTTGTGTTATTCTGTCATTGTCGTTCCCTCCTGTATGTTTGGCAAACAATCTATTTAAATAATATCATATACACACCTGGATTTGAAGAGAATAAAAGGGAATACTCGTTGTTTAAAAATAAATTAAACTGAGCGATTTACATGTTCAGACATAAACCAGACTAGTATTAAGAGGATTATGTTTACAAAGGTTGACGAAATGTACAACAATCTGCGTATACCAGAAATAAAAAGTTTGTATATATAGATATATTCATCCACATATATATGTGTGCGCATATTTGTGAGTACCTCTGAATGTATGTGTATAAGTGAATGATATACTTGCATTGTACACTTGCATCATGAATTCTTGAATATACATATGTATTCGTAGAACAACAGGAAATTACCTTATTAACATACCTTACGCTAATAAGATACTGCCAGAAGATGATAGTAAAATACATCCACACACACACACACATACACACACATATATATATATATATATATATATATATATATATATATATATATACGTGCATATAATAACAGCGAGAAAAATAGAAATACTTCAAGACATGAATAGGTTTCCTGTACTAATTAATTTCATGAATATCCTACCGTTTATAACTGAATAATATCCAGATATTCTACGCGTACTTGGGTTCATTTGTGTTAATATCAGAAGCAATGCGTATTATTTCCTGATGCGAATACGCTTAATGTAAGGTTCGTATTGTCTGATATTAGTTATTTGGAGATAGTACATTATAGCACAAAGGTTTCAAAGAAACAGTTAAATTTAATGTGTTACAACAAAATAAAAATCCATTCATCGTACTTAATGTATGTATACTATTGACAGGCGGACTATGGCTGTTTTCCTCCATGATAAAATTTCGTATGAACGTTCTGCATTCTGAACAACACAGTGAGATGAAAATCAACCCAATAGCGACTAGCAAGAAGATCATATGTGTTACGTTATTGTTGGGCCATCTCCACGACGTGTAGACAGGTGGCCACGATAAACCACATGCGTAGACTAGATCAGTCACCTCCGGTTCAGGGCAAACCCTGAAGAGAGAGAGAGACAGACAGACAGACAGACAGAGAGAGACATGTCATTGAATTGCTCGCCAATACCAATGAAAGAACTTTGAATAACAAACTATTGATTGTTGAAGCAACACATTAAACAAACGATCGTTTAGCAAGCTTGTTAGATATTTAACCAACTGATTCATAATAAAGAAGTGATACTGAACTAGTGTGCGTGTTCTTTTTATTGGCGTAATGACCTCCCAAAACACAACAAGTGAATAATACATTCACTAGTATTGCGAAAATCTGCGAGGCTGAATAAATAGTCTATTGTATACAAATGAGGAAATGGTAAAGCAAAACAAAAATCACTTATGTATCATACCTAACTTATACACATTGCTGAAAGGCAACGTACTGTGGTTTTCGCTCGATATAAAACGAGTTGTTGGATATGTGGCAGGCTACATCTCGAGTTTTTAAATAATAGTTTAGAGGAGATATTCTTGAAATCTAGATAGCACTGACCGACCTCGTCTAAAAGAAATGGCATTAAGAGTAGCCTCGTTTTAACCAATGCCTGTCAATAGACATACCAACATGAAACGTCCATCACGTGTGTAGGTATGTGCGTGTTCGTGTGTTTATGTATATATTATTACCAACTGAAACATGATAACAGATGAGAGAGAGAGAGATAGAGAGAGAGAGAGAGAGAGAGAGAGAGGAGGGGGTTACATTAATATACATCTCACATATTTGTGATATGACGACTGCCCTGTATCCATGGTTCTGCTGCCATAAACTGACTAAAACAAATAGACGCGGTAAAAGTTGTAACTTATTCTTCCCTCAAAAAATAACAAGTAGGTAGCAGAGGTGCCGAATAACCACTGTAATCTTTTTGAATATGTAAACAAATCAAATGTTCGAAACTGACAAACCTTATTTAAATTCAAATCGCTGAAAATGAATATTATTATTGACAATATTAAATAACAAACAGCACTTCGTCAAAATATATCTACACGTGGTGAAGTGCTTACGTATGCACACATATATTCATACACATATATATGTGTCTAAATACATCTTTGAGTCGTGTGTGTGTGCGTGTGTGTGTGTGTGTGTGTGTGTGTGTGTGTGTGCGTGCGTGTATCACTATATAT
>NC_068983.1:139176838-139178496 GCF_001194135.2 Octopus bimaculoides | reverse complement strand
CTTCGGTTATGAATGACTATGGAATTGAATCTAGAAAGTTACCCTCCGAGGCATAAGTCCGAGCAAGGTTGTTTATGGAAGGTCAGTAGTCGCCCATGCATACCAGCCTCCTCTTTCCACACCACTGATGTTATCCAAGGGAAAGGCAAAGGCCGATACAGCTTAGCATTTCTACAGCTGAGTTAAATGGAGCAACGTGAAATAAAGTGTCTTGCTCAAGAACACAACACGCAGCCCACGATCGTAAGCTCGTGCGCCTTCACTAATATGGGTTGGTGTGTGTGTGTGTGTGAGAGAGAGAGAGAGTGTGTGTGTGTGTGTTTGTGTAATTGTTAAAGAGGACAACAAACACTAAGGCAAGACAAACATCTCAAGTCGTATACGTCATTATTATTAGAAAAAGATAGTCTTACAGCTGTTTCTGGGATATCTTAAAATATGGGATATACAGTCATCAGAGACAAATAGGGAAAATGTGAAGAGTATAGATTAAGGAAATGTTGAAATAAAGGACTGGAGAAAATATAAAGAAATGAAGAAAAAGAAGAAAAAAACATAAGAGCTCACAGTTCAAATTTCTGATAGTGTAGATATTAGACCATAAGTCTTTAATACAATCCTATATAAATCCATGTATGTCTATAGCCTTCATAGTGTAAATATACAGAGATAAACGCGTTCATATCGATGGTTCGTAAGAGAATGACAGAAGTGGCTATTGGGAGATAAAGAGAAAGGAAAAATATAGAGAGAGAGAGCAAGGTATTGGTAAGGAAGCTGGAGGTACAGAAAGAAGAGGAGGATTGCAAGGATAGATATGGAGGATAAGATAAGGTATATGAAAATATAATGTACAAAAATAAACAAGCAGTTAAATAAATATATACGGGTAAATAAGGAGAGATGAGGAGGTAAATGAGATAACGTAAAAAATACAATATAAATAAAATGAAAGGGATTCAAAGAGAATAGTAAATTCCAGTGCTGTTCTAGTTTGTAGGGGCTGGGGGCAGGAAGTCAAGTAGTAAGTGTTTGTGTCCGTTTTATGACTAAGGTCAGAGGCCATAGACATATTTCTAGCTATGGATGTATGAGTGAGTAGGTAGGCATGAATGGAGAAACCAGTTGAATGTTAAATTATTTAGGAATAAAGGTTACAAACTAAAGATTAGGGGATCTAATAGTTTAAGGTTTAAAAAAAATTAAAGGATTAACAGTTATCTTTTAAGGTACTAAGGTTGATAGAAAAGATATACAAGAGTATGTAATAACGACCATGGAGTTTTGAGTGTTATATGTGGCGGTGGGGGGAGGTTTACACTTGGATTAATGGAAGAATCTAAATGTGCGGAAGAATTTGTTTACACGTTGTGAAGGCTTCGTTGTAAAACTATATTTTTCCAATAATAATAACGTATATGGATTGAGATGTCTCTCTTGACTTAGCGTTTCTGTCCTCTTTAACAACTGTATATCCGCTATATCGGAAATCTACAATGGTTCCATAACTCTCGTCTCAGCCATGAGCTTGGAGCCCTGGTAAACCGTTACAGCACTCACTCAGCGTACCTGGTCGCTTAGACCACCAGTGCACTAAACCTCTCTCTCTCTCTCTCTCTCTCTATATATATATATATATATATATATATATATATATA
>NC_068983.1:139174065-139176828 GCF_001194135.2 Octopus bimaculoides | reverse complement strand
TATATATATGTCTATCCATCCATCAATCTTCTCCGCCTGCTACACTTAAGTGAGACTTTCAGGTAGAGTTCTCAAGGACTTCTTCCATATTGTCCTATCAGAAGCAAGCTTCATTTGATTTCTCATAACTTTAAGCTTATTCCCTCCTGAACTAAATTCAGGTTTCATGACATGCTTCCTTTGTGCTCCCAATCTACACCCCACAGAACCAATTGCATTCCTATTGCTGGTTTTACCAGAACCAAGTGGAAACTGCAATATATTTTTCGAACGGTCTCCTCTACTTTGAGATCTGAATGCGCCCCTTGTGATCTTGCGCAACAGGCGAGGCAATTTGCTGTAGTTTTGGACTCCTTTTATATTGCAGGTTTTAGAGGTCATATTTGCGCCAGGCACCAACCTGATATGTACACACAAACACACATACATACACACACACCAACACACATACACACAGAAATAAAGACAGCAATAAAACGAATAAAACATCCACACAGCGACATAGACTTTCGGCTTAAGCATAGTAGTAAAACAAAAACATTAAAATCGCTTTGCTTTGTTAGAATTTATGACACTTCGCATAAATTAAAACTAAAAGAAAGTTTTATAGTAGACACATAGATTAGTTAAATGTGAGGAAAGAATTTGAGCCTGATTTCTTGATTCACGACCACTCGGAATTTCTGAGTCGACTTTAAACATTCTGCTTCATAATTAAAAGGTAAATTCATAATTTATACAGAGCAAATTAAAACTCTTCAGACGCCGATATTTTGTCTTTACGTTCAAATATATGAACCTATGTCCGTGTATATTATACAAATCAGCACTTAGTAACTGAAGATTTCTCTTTGAATGAGATTCAGATTTTGTATATGAAATCACTATTAATTTATAATGATTTCTCCATATTCTTCCACTACAGCACCGGGAAAGGTGAGACACTGTTCTCATATCGGAGATAAATCGTTGTTGACAGGATTGCATAATATCAAATATTTATGAGATTTTTGAACAATATTAGACATTACGTTATTATGCTGGAATTCGTTTTACCAAATTAAACTTCCCCTTCAGGTTTATAAAACATTTCATACCGAATATATAAATAATTTAACGTCCTTTAAAAATAAATATGCTCACAAAAATAAATACGCACACACGCACGCGCACGTGAACACACACACACACACATGAGACACACACACACGCAATCAAACAAGCAGACATATATATATATATATGTATATATATATATATATGTATATATATATATATATATATATATATATATATATATATATATATCAGTATTTTATCCTCTCATTGAGTTGCAACCACGCTAGAACACTAACCTTCGCAAAAAGAATAATCCCTGTCCTTACCTTTTTAAATCTGCTGCTAATTCTATCGGTCCATTGCTGAAACACACTGGTACGAGGACGTAAACAAACCACCATCGTATGTCAATCGGTGAAAGAGAGAAACATAAATAGAGCGACAAACCCAAATATATGTATTCATGACGGGTTTCCACATAGTTTCCGTCTACCAAAGTTACCGATTAGAATGGTTCTACTTGGGCATATAGTAGAAAATACTTATCCAAAATCCCATACAGTAAGACTGAACCCGAGAACATGTGGCTGAAACGCAGCTTCTAAAAGACACCGAAGCATAAATACATTCATGAGTATTTCCTTAGTTTATCTTCCCTGATGCATTCGATGCCCATGTCCTAATTCAATAGATGTAGCCAGTATACAGATAAGATTTCCATGGATGTGGCTTTCAAATTTCACAGGCAAAAGAGCAAGGCTCCCCCAACAACAGAGTAATCAACTTAACAGAATCTAACCCACAAATATTTCTTTGAATAACCATTTCATTTAATTTAGGTGTTAGTATGATTAATGCGTGTTTCATCTTTCGCTTCTAACATAGAAAAATAATGTCACACAGATTTTTAGAACATTATAGAAAACATGTATAAACAATGTTACGCATATATCATTTATAATGACTATTATTAGTAGTATTATTATCAAGGCGGTGAGTTGGAGGAATTTTAGCCCGGCGGACAAGATGCTTAGTGTCATTTGGTCAGACTGTATGTTCTGAGCTTAAATTCTATCAGGATAAATTTTGCTTACCATCATTTTGGAATCGGTAAAATAAGTACCATTTGAGCGCTGGTGTCATTGTAATCGCCAAAACCTCCGAATTTCAGGCCTTCTGCCTATGATAGAGAGGATTATTATTATTATTATTATTGTTCAGTAGTTTTATTTTTATAACGTGCTTTTACTTCACTACCGAGCGCAGCTCTGTCCACCTTGGGTATGTGCTGTGGTTTGCTGTGGTGCTCTTATGTTTACTGTATTGAAAGTGCTTTGCGTAGAATGTGTGCAGTACCCAGTAGTGCAATTTTCTGTATGTTATATATATTTGTAAGTCCTGGTGTTTTTGTTATGTATTTGTCTGAATATTTTTTTATTATACCTAAGGCACCTACTATGATAGGAATTGTTTCTGTTTTTAGATTCCACATTCGAGTTAACATAACAATGGTGTTACCATCGTGTGCAAACCAGCTGAGAGAAGTTTTATTAAAATCAATTCACAGAAAACTAAGAAATCCTAAATTTCAGTCTTAGCGAGGCTCTGTGTGTGTGTGTGTGTGTGTGTGTGTGTGTGTGTGTGTGTGTGTGTGTGCGCGCGCGTGCGCGCGTGCATATCTCTAGCAATAATTGTACTATTATT
>NC_068983.1:139172169-139174055 GCF_001194135.2 Octopus bimaculoides | reverse complement strand
TGCGCGCGCGTGCGCGCGTGCATATCTCTAGCAATAATTGTACTATTATTATTATTATTATTATTACTACTACTACTGCTACTACTACTACTACTACTACTACTACTACTACTACTACTACTACTACTACTACTACTACTACTATAAGGTGCCAACCTAGAAAAATCTTTCCAGCATCCGTATTTCTTCAGGTACATTTCATTTTAAGTCGAAATTCCTGTTAGGGTCAATGTTACTTTTCATACCTCTGAGATCGAGGAGGGAAATTAATTGTGAAGTAGAGCGAACACGTTCATCTGAAAATTACTGGCCTTGTGTCTGAATTATAAACCGTTTTTATGTATATGTATACGGAATTATGTGATTGGGTATGTATGTGTCGAACAGTAATATATTTGCGCATAGATTAACTTCGAAATATGGTGATCATTGAAACTTAACAAATATTCATATGTAACTCACATCATATCAGATTCACAAAAGAAAAGTTTTGAAGAGCTAGATATCTACGGAACACGCTAATAATTGCTAAATATGTTGCTATTGTTATCGCTATGTCTCTTTTATGTTTGTGAAAGTTACTGTTGATGTACTTGGTGAAGTAATTTTAGTTCGTCGTGGTTGCTGATGTTCATTTGCAGAATATCTACCTCGAACGAACCAACCGATGATACCTTCCAGTAATGCACTTTCTACGATTTAGTATATCGTAGGGCTGCATAGCCAAGTGTTCGTGATTTGATAGGGTTTAATATGGAGAAGACTTTGCTAACATTTCTAGCAACTTGAACGGCCAAAGTAAAGGGTCGTTTGTTGATGAGTTTTCAAATATGTGTCTTTGCATTAGTGTATATTAGGAAGCCGTTAGCAACTTCGCGTATTGTCGAGATCTTGTATAAGAGCCGATACTACCATATTATAATTCAACTGGAAAATGATATAAATATTGAGGTTAATAAATCAAATCGCGAGGTATCGAAACGTGAGTAAAATGATTACAACCTTTTTCAATTACTAGGAATTGGAAGAGCTTTTTCCTCGTGAACGATCATGAAAATAATTGAAATCGCATGTGTGCGTAAATATGCGTGTGTGTGTGTGTGTGTGTGTGTGTGTGTGTGTGTGTGTGTGTGTGTGTGTGTGTGTATTTGTATATGTATATGTAGATGGATACATAGATAGATATGTGTGCGTGTGTGTTTGGGTATGTCTGTGTGTAGGTGCGCGTGCATATATATGTGTATGCATGTATGTATAACATGAATGTATATGCATATATATGTGTGTGTGTGTATGTATGTGTGTGTGCGTGTGTGTATGCGTGTGTGTTGTGTGCGAGTGTGTGTGTTTGAGTTTGTATGTATATGTATAGATAAAGTGGATTTACTTTATTATTGAATGCTAAGACATTCAGTGAATCACGTTAATGCTTTTCTGTCTTAGCAGTGCCAGTCCATTAGTTCAGGCCGAAACCAAGCAGTACAAATTAGGTGGATGGATTGTAGAGAACTGTTTGTGCAGTGAGGACGAAAATGATATATCCTTATGCGCCCTCAAATTATCTACCATATTGTGCTATATGCTCATAATCGGAAATTATTCTACGATTACGAAGATAAATATTTCTGATATAAAATTAAATTAGCTATAGCATTTAGAATCATCATGTGCGTAATACTGTTACATTTTCAGTACGCTACACTTAGATATTAATAAAAGCCTTGAAATTTTCTTATATCTAATTCAAATCAATCCACAACTGTAATAAGTGTGGACTCACGAAGACGTAAACACATACAAGCATCCACATTAACATATGAATATATAAGTGAGTGTATGTTTTTGTGAGTAAATGACCATATAATATATATATATATATATATATA
>NC_068983.1:139168682-139171871 GCF_001194135.2 Octopus bimaculoides | reverse complement strand
ATATATATATATATATATATATATATATAAGGGGGGGTGCACGTGTGTGTGTGCACAGAGAGAAAGAGAGAGAGAGAGTGAGAGAGAGATGTGTATTTATATGTATGACTAACATTACAAGTATTTGTTTCAAATTTTGGCACAAGTCCAGCAAGTACCCGGTAAAGAGTAACTCAATTACATCGAGCTCAGTGCTCAGCTAATACGTATTCTAACGATGTCGAAAGAATAAATGGCTAAGTCCACCTTGATGTAATTTGAACGTAAAGACGTACGACCTCTTGTTCAGCATTTTGACCAGCGTGTTAACGATTCTGCTAGATCGCCACCCTAAGAGACATCATATATTATGTAGTTATATATAAAGTATTCGTTTTTAAGTCTACATCAGTTACAAATTGTTTGGTGCAGTTGGAGAATTCTACCTCAATATTTCCATTTATATTTAGAAAGGAAATAAGGTTATCATTGATCACTTGAATAAGTACATGTAATTGGGGCAGTGTTTACCTTAGACCCAGAATTGGATAATTACATTGACACATACCCAATACCCAGAGATGTGCGTGCGCTTACTCAAGTTGAAGAATTAAACAATTATGTTGGATTGAGTGAGTGTGGATACGGACACATTGAATTAAAAACTGACAGACCTGTGTGTTGAGTATGTGTCTATGTAATTATTCAACACTGGATCAAAGGAAAACTCACAATGTCTACGGTATTCTTACGGAAGCACAGCCGCACGTCGTATTGCGGAGAGTGACCTACCATATAATTCTGCTGGTTGATTGTAGAGTAGTCATGGGCAAATCACGGCTCACGAAATTTTCTAAATGTCACGTCTAACGAAAAAGTACCTTGAATATATTTAGTATCACGACCCGTGTGATGATGAACCATGTCCCATGAAACTCACTTCTCAAAAGATGTCCATGTTTATAATGTAGACACTTGGAATGATTTGAGAAAATTACTGCATTGTGGCAACCGTGTTAATATATCGTTTAAAGTGATTATTAATGTCTATTTTTCGAAATCTGCATAAACAACTTTCACGTAATCAGTAGCAGCGTCGCCAGCTACGTGATATATTCGTGATTCGGTTCATATGATTGGGTATATTAAACCTTTTCTGTCATATGATACATTTTTAAATGCCTAACATCATACATGTCTGTGTGCGTGTGTATCTCTAGCTGCAGCAGTATATTCATAAACTCCCGAGCATTGATAGAAATCCTCACAAACACACACACACAAACACATGTATAGAGAGAATACATAGAAATATGTGTTCGTTTCATTCATATATTCCTATGTAGTCATGTTAAATTCTACTTCTACTGAATTATTTTTACGTTTTCCAAAATATTTTCTAAAGCAAACTGTCAATGACTATAGGATAGTGATTAATTTTCAATACTCTATATTCCAGAGGTATATTCTACCATTCAGACTTTCACTCTCAGTTTGACAATATATATTTGTGTATGTGTGTGCATGTGTATGTGTGTGTGTGTACGTGTGTGTGTGTGTGTATGTGTGTAGAGGTAATTGTATAGATAGATAGATTCATACATACATTTATGAACATAAAAATAAATTGCAGACATTTTGGTTCATCTTAGTTATTCTGAAGTGTCATTTCAAACCTTGGATAATTAAATTTCCATGAATCATGTACGTCTTCAATATATATATACTTCGCACGGAAAATGTAAAATGTGGCGCCACAATGTCAAAACAGAAATCGATATATAAATAATCTGAAATTAATGAAATACGGGAATTGATAAGGTCTCAGCGATGTTTGTAATGAATACAATGGTCGCTTCCCGCCATAATTGTGAAAGTTTGTGAAGAAATATGGGCATGACTTTGCAGATGCCATGACACCGTTCACATTGAAATATAGTACATACTACATACGAAATAATGGATATTTTCAATGGTGTATTAATCTTTATAGTGGCCTGCAACTTCAGACTTATGTTGATATTGCTGCTTAACCTAAAGTCAATTCTGATTCTACAGACAAAAGTATTCGAACCTAAATTATTCCTTAATTTTCCTAGACGCATCGTATCCAAGAACAAAATTACTATCCTGACCACTTTTAATACTGCGGCATACGATCTGAGAAACATTTATTTCCAACTTTGGTTCGCATGAACATATTGTGATATGTACAATTTGTTGTTGCTGTTGTTGATTGGATTGTAAGCGAAACATTGGAGGGCAGATCGATAGTTAAACACAGTAGTCGTCAAATTATCATTTTCTCAGGTGTAGGTTATTTTCTTATTTAGATTGTCACATGTGTCTTCAGCTATATTGTGGTTTGCAGCATTTTTTACTGCTATTTCAAAAACACGGAACGATTATGTAATGTTTTAGTTAGAAGCTCATACTTTTGGTTCTTCCAGTGCTACTTCATATCACAATGAGCTGTTGAAGTTAAAGGCTTCCACTGTACCAGTGTGAATCAATTATAGAGAAGCTATGTGCAATGTAATAATGAAATATATCTTTCTTATTGATAGGGAATTTTACAAGAAGAATTCAGTCAAACAGCTAGCAGTTAGATGTACTCCATACCTCATTTATTCACAAATAATGACGTGCTCGTACCTAAACATTATCAGTTTATTACTATTGCACAAAAGAATTGCTACATCAATGAATCAGGAGAATTTTTTTCTTTCTGGATTGGTTTTATGTGAATATACTGATGCAGTTAATTATGCAACGATAAAAATTCAGCAAACATATTGCATTATAAGTCAAAAGTAACCTCATGCTTTGGATAAAGTGAAAGTATCACGATTAAATACAACTGCGTGCACCATTAAATTATTCAGAACAAATATTTTGATATTTATAACATAAAGCTTAATATATGTGGCTGTTTGGTATCTGTAATCCTTATCCGCAGAAAGGGACAACTCATATATAAGCAGGTACATTAAAAAAAATATGAACAATATAGTAAGAGATTGTAAAACAACGTTGGTCAGAATCTACACCAAATCTACGAAGTACTAGACATTGTTTACATCGATCAATCGAAGGTGCGCAAACACAGATACGCAAACACTCATATATGTATACTAACATGCATACATTTGTATGAGGAAATACACACACACACACACACACACACACACACACACACACACACACACA
>NC_068983.1:139164188-139166353 GCF_001194135.2 Octopus bimaculoides | reverse complement strand
GTTCTCTCTTTTTTCAGCACATCACACTCCTTACCACTTCATACTAAAAATATCCGCCTATGGATATAATAATAGATTACTTTATTTTTTCTGTCTCCGATGAAGGGAAGTACTGGATCTTCCCAGAAACAGCTGTAAGTCTCTATCCATAAAATTCTTCAACCTTACCTTTGCTCTCTTTATCTTTTTGTTTTTATATATTTACATATACACACGCTAATACACGACTTATAATACCCAATCCTGTTCATACAACGACTGGGGCAAACTAATCGGTATACAGCACTTACTCGGTATTACCTGTATCCTCCGGGGTTTGGTTAAATCCAATACCCTCCTCAACCTTATGTATATATGTATATATAAGCAACAGGATAACAAGTAGTGATGCAGAACGACTATTTCAAGCGGCTACATTTAACTGAATAATACAATCATTACACCAATTTAAAAGCAGTCCCTTCTTCACCTTCACAAATTAATAAATGGAATTTTAACAAGTAGGACACATTAGTACTTTTTTCCCAAATATTTTAACGGAGCTAGAATATGGAAAAAATCTGTTTTCCCACTCGTTTATCTCCCTGCACCTTTCCCTTTGTCTCTGATATTTTTCTAATACTTCAATCCTACTGTCCCCTACCCTTTTCTCCGTTTTCCGCGTGACCGGTGTCCAGTCAGGCATGACCTTTCTTTGCCTGACTGCCGACCGTCAACACATCTTGTGTCCCTCTCCCAAGTTCCAGCCTCTAGGCTTTCACTCCATACACCCCAGCTCAATTTGTATCGTTCTCACTCGAAAGACGCCTGTTGTTATTTCTTATTGTTTGTATTCCTAAATCTGTACCATGTTCTCCGTTTTTCTGTTTGTTTGTTTGTTTGTCTTTGTTGCCGTACAAATTCGCTAGCTTTCTTACAAAGGGGTCTAATGCTCTTAGCTTAGACTTTTTTTGGTACAACCAGATATAATCATCTCAAGTGTAACTACATAAAATGGGCGTAACTTCTGGTACATTGCTGTAGAAAGAAAGCCAAGAATGACCCATGTTTTTGTCTCTCCTAATTCTTGTTTCTCCTGTCCGTCTTTGTGTCGTCTATCAGTCTTTTAATGCTCTCTATTGCGGTATTGTTCCATATATATATATATATATATATATATATATATATATATATATATATATATATATATATATATATATATATATATATATGTATGTATGTATGTATATATACTTACACATACACACACATATATAGTGTCAAGTGAAAATATGTTGAAATCATTTAAAAAGGGGAAGAGAAATGCTTTCATTTCACATAATTTTAATATTTTTTTAATAAAATATATATAAATATTATGGATGTCAAAAGTCTCATAGCATGTAATAATATCAAGGGACATTGTGGCGTAATCATTCCTTGATACAAACGAATTACGTCATTTTAGATTTCTTGAGAAGTAAGAATGAATGCAGAGAGTGAGTAACGGGAGATAGTAGGTAGCAAGGGTGACAACTACCTTCTCAGCATAATTGAATAGTGGTAAATAAATTTTATTTTGAAATACGAATGTGTAGAGATCAGGTGGTCAATTCTGTATATTAAAGTGAGCTCTGTACTTTTGTATGAACATGTTTTCCGTGTTTAGGCGTTCTTTAAGGAGATTGAACCTTTGCTTTGGTATAATGTAAAAATATGGAAATTCGGTGTTTTATTATGTGGACCAAGCGAGATTTACTTTGAGATGCAGGCTACATATTGAGTTACTGAGTGAACATATTGAGAGATGCGCAAGAAATAAAAAATAATAATTTTCGATATATTTTACCATTATACCAATGCAAAGATTCAGTCTTCTTACAAGAACGTCGAAACAAGGAAAATCTGTTCATACAAAAGTACAGACCACGCCTGAAAGTTAAATTTATTTACCACTATTCAATAATGCTGAGGAGGTAGTTGTCTCCCTTGCCACCTATTCCCTCCCTTTATCCA
This sequence comes from Octopus bimaculoides, assembly GCF_001194135.2. Taxonomy (NCBI): domain Eukaryota; kingdom Metazoa; phylum Mollusca; class Cephalopoda; order Octopoda; family Octopodidae; genus Octopus; species Octopus bimaculoides. The sequence continues at coordinate 139,164,358 of NC_068983.1, read as the reverse complement.
CTCTCTCCATTCTTACTTTTCAAGAAATCCAAAATGGCGTGATTCGTTTGTCAGAAGGAATGATTAATTTACAATGTCCCTTGAAAAGCTAATTCAGATAGCATAAACCGGTTGGATATCACTACATTTTATGGGACTTTTACCATCTATAACATATATATATATATATA
>NC_068983.1:139162080-139163683 GCF_001194135.2 Octopus bimaculoides | reverse complement strand
TATATATATACATATATATATATATATGCATGTATATTGTATATATGTTATACACATGCGCTCTTCCTACATCATTATTTCTTGCAATGTAGGTGTTTCAGCAGTCACACTTAGTGACGACTTAGTTTTTCATTTAAGGTATCACGCTGCGCCTAGCTGTTTACGTATCTAGTTTGAAAGTTAATTGATTTTAATTCGTTCATTGATTAAACAAATCCTCTTGAGCCTTATTGGAGTAATGAACCTCCCAAGGCACAATATGTGTGTATGTGTGTATGTGTGTGAGTGTGCGTGTGTGCATGTGTATGCATGTGAGTTGGTGTGTATGTAAACGGTGATAGATCCATATATACATACACACATACATACATGCATTCATACATAATACACTTATACATACCTAGAGTCTAAAGAAGGTAACTACCACATCTGAAATCGAAATAGGAAAAAAGAAAGAAATTTATGGTGAAAGTATTTTGTAAATTAATCAAAGTAAAGGGAAAAATTAATACTTCTCTGCACATGAGCCACTATTGTCTACGCATATTTGTAATCCTCCATCAAAATTTCCAATAGCATTTTGACAGATTTCAGGCGCTATTGAGCCATGTTTTCTTCAGTAAAATCCTCTAAATCTTGAAATCGGAGAGGCTTTTGAGACATATAGCTTTTTTCTCTACCACCTGCAAAACAAGTTCAACATATTGCTATGTAATATATATTTTGAATACTTCATTTTAATTGTAAAAAACAAATGGACATGTTAATATCAAAAAGAAATATTCTGATTATTTTTCAATTTCTTGAAAATATATTTCATTTTATATTATTTTCAGTTCTATTATTTGTATTTCAAATATGATAGTTACGTTATTTAAACGGTATGCATGTATGTGTGTGTTTGTGAGCGTGAATATATGTTTCTGTATTCGTGTGTGTTTATGTGTGTGTGTACACGCATGTGTGTGTTTGTGTGTGCGTGTGTGAGTGTGTGTGCGGGTGCGCATATGTGTGTGTGTGTGCGTGTGTATGTGTATGTGCCTGTAAGTATGTAATTTTTTCATCATATAGAGAATTTATATGGAGAAAGAAATTCTCCTCCGATAATGGTAGTTCTCAACATTAACAAAAATTGAAAATTACAAAATAGGTATTACAAAATGGAGATCTATCTACCTACCCAAACATTTATCTCTTAATCTATCTCTCTAAATATGTGTATGTATATACGTAGGTAGGTATGTATCTAAATAAGTGTATGCATATATATCATAACCATATACACTAACTATATATCATATATACATCAAAACTTCGTAATATTCGTATATTTCTACATTTTTGTATATATATTACATTTTTGTACATATGTTACTTGTCATTTGACTCCGGCCATGCTGGATCACCACCTTTAGTCAGTCGAGTAAATTGACCCCAGGACTTATTCTTTGTAAGCCTAGTACTCATTTTATCTTTTTATTTTGCCGGACTACGAAGTTACGGTTGTCAAGCGACGTTGCAGAGACAACACAAACACACACACACGCACGTACATACACACACACGCACACACACACATGCGCGTACACACACAAACATACAC
>NC_068983.1:139159379-139161522 GCF_001194135.2 Octopus bimaculoides | reverse complement strand
AGAGAGAGAGAGAGAGAGAGAGAGAGGGAGAGAGAGAGAGGGAGAGAGAGAGTAAATAAGTAAGAAGGATGTCCAGGTATCAGTGCCTTACGGCCGTTTCAACCGGCTTCACTTAATCGATCAATCCAATCATTGCATTGATTTGAAATAAACCGCTCTCCTCGGTGCATACTACCATATAGATTTCCAACATACAGGATACTCCATTATAACTCTTTTTACTTTGTGTTTTTCTTTTTATCAGTTTTTTTCATGAATACTAGTAAGTAAAGTTATTACGCTGCTTCTCTTTGCTATTATTGTAGCAGAATGAATTTAGGGAAAATACCTAAAGCTTACTATAATTTATACCAGCTCTTAAATATAGTAGGCTTTGTGTAGGTTTCTTATTTCTTTTGGCAGAGTATTGAAGAACTGTAGGTTTTTGAACCCTAAGCTTTTGCAGTAGCTGACTCTTTATTTCGATTGGTTGGAAGGCACCGTTGTTTCTATACAGTGGCACCCAGCATTTGAACTTATTTTACACTTGGTGCCGGAGTTCTAGTTGTGTCTACTATCTCCTACACGTATATATTGTATATCACTCGCGTCTTTGCCAAATAGGGTAAAGTCGTAGATTATTACGGCCTCTCCCAGTCGTTCATCTGCTTCATTTTGGTAATTTTTTCTATGCTTTAGCGTTGCATCGCTTAAGCCTCGCTGATAGGCTTACGCATTACGGTGACCACAGCTGACAGCAATAACAAAGGTCTTCCATAGGAACAACAGGAGATCTCGCTGTCTTGGAACTTAATATCCATCCTGCCAATCGTTTACACATTGTTGCTACTTTGGAAATATGTACACGCGCTCACGAGGCCGCAAACACACACACATATATGCATATATATGAATGTGTATAAATCTATATATGCATATACATATATACATGCATGCATGCATACACACACACGCACACACACACACACACACACACACACACACACACACACACACATATATATATATATATATGACAATTTACAAAAAGAACAAAAGACGAAGACGTGTGTGTAAATAACAAACAGATGTATTAGTTTGACGCTCGGGAAGTGGGAAAGTCTTTTACGTTTCGAGCCTAAGCTCTTCGGCAGAAAGGAACACAGACATAAGCAGGGAGAGGAAATAAGAAAAGGATTAGTGGCTAGTGACCTATTATGGCGAATGCCGGACAGAGGAGTCACACAGGAAAGCTAGGAAGAAGGGGATATAATAAAGTAGTAGTGATCCCAAAACGAAGGTATGCGTGTGTGTGTATGCGAGAGCGTGTATGTCATGTGAAAGGGGGCTGGTGACATTGACGTGTGTGTGTGTGTGCATGAGCAGGTGTATGGATGGTGGTGTGGGTGCTGCGAAGTGGTCAGTGCCAGTGCGTGCGGTGTGGCGTGATGTGGTGTGGTATGGTAAGGTGATGTGTGGTGTGGTAGTGTGTGGTGTGGAAGTGTGTGGTGTGGTGGTGTCTTAGTGTTGGTGTGTGGGGGAAGCGAGAGTGGGTGAAGAAAGGGTGATGGTCTAAGTGATGGTGGGATGGAATATATAGAGATGTTGGGGTTGGAATGTGTAGAGGTGGGTAACGAGGGAAGAGGTGACGATGAAGGGAGAAGGTGGGTAGAAGTGAAGAGACGAAGTAGGTGACAGAACAAGAGAGGAGAGGTGGGTGGGAGGAAGTAGGTGTGAGACGAAGAGAGGAGAGAGGAGGAAGGTTAGATGAAGTGGGGAGGAGAGTTGAACTCATGTGGCACAAAGGAGCGAAGAGAGAAGATTAATCCCTGCTCACGGCGTAGACGGGAGTCGGATGGTCCCTGTGCAAAGACAATCCGAACACAGGGAGGTGTTGTAAAAAGGGACCGATAGAGCGGAAACGGCGCGAGACCGGGGTTTCGTTGCCGAGTCGGATGTCTCGGGGGTGTTCAGCGAACCTGTCAGCTAAATGGCGTCCCGTTTAACCGATGTATAGAGAAGGACAGAGAGAGCAGGAGATGCAGGAGATGCAGGATATATATATATATATATATATATATATATATATATATACACACATACATACATACATACATACATATATATATATATATATATATATATATATATGTGTGTGTGTGTG
>NC_068983.1:139157587-139159369 GCF_001194135.2 Octopus bimaculoides | reverse complement strand
TATATATATATATATATATATGTGTGTGTGTGTGTATGTGTGTGTGTGTGTGTGTGTGCGTGTGTGTGTGTGTGTATGTATGTATGTATGTATGTATGTATGTATGTATGTATGTATACACACACACCGTAACTCTGAAGATGCTGTTGCTCTCAATTTTGAATATACTTATTTCTTTCCTATTCATTCGGTGCTGTCTGAGTGATAAAATGTGAAATTTCAAAGGCTGTTTGGACTGACCTTATGTTTCTACCACCATCTTTTCGTTTACCTTAAATCCTATTGTTGTCACTGCTAATGTGAAAATTGCCAGTCGTGGTCAGTATTATTCTCGTTTTGATATATAGGCTGCGTGTCTCATTGGGTGTCCACTCTAATAACGCAAATGTTGGTACTAGCACTAGTACTGCGAAATTATTGTGAGATTTGGTCTTGTTAATTGAAGACAGCTCGGAGTTTCGTATTTTCTAGAATCTACAGAAGTTTGTTATTCTGGCTTTAGTTACAGCACCAATGTATGCAACATACTCATCGATTCCGAGGTAAAAGTAGCATTCATTACTAGAGAAAGGGGAGATAGACAAGCCGTTGATGTATATGTTGCCTGCCTGGTCAACAATCTTTCCTCGGTTGACTTATGTATGAACATTTATCTTTCCCAAACTCAATTCCTATATCTTGTGAGAATGTTGTGACTAATTCTAATTTTCACTCGATATTGGTCACATTAAAAGAATATAATTTTGGGTCGTCAGCAAAAGATGTATGGGTGATATTAATTTTATTCTTTTCTGCATATATGAGCATCTAGCGTTGGCATTTTGTTAAGAGGGCTGACAAAGGATTTGTTGTTGTTGGCACTCCATCGCTTGCGAGGTCGAGGGTTCCAGTTGATCCGATCAACGGAACAGCCTGCTCGTGAAATTAACGTGCAAGTGGCTGAGCACTCCACAGACACGTGTACCTTTAACGCAGTTCTCGAGGAAATTCAGCGTGACACAGTGTGACAAGGCTGACCCTTTGAATTACAGGTACAACAGAAACAGGAAGTAAGAGTGAGAGAAAGTTGTGGTGAAAGAGTACAGCAGGGTTCGCCAGCATCCACTGCCGGAGCCTCGTGGAGCTTTAGGTGTTTTCGCTCAATAAACACTCACAACGCCCGGTCTGGGAATCGAAACCGCGATCCTATTACCGCGAGTCTGCTGCCCTAACCATTGGGCCATTGCGCCTCGACAAAGGATTTACTACCAGTACAAACAAACAGCATTACAGATGAACTATCCCCTGCAATATACCTGTTGATGGCTTCATTTTGTGTATGCACGTAGGTATGTATGTATGTATCTATGTACGCACGCATGTATGTATGTATGCATGTATATATGTATGTAAGTCACCTTCGTCGATATGTCTGGGAAATGGCAGAATCGTGATTTCTTCAGTAAACTTTCAGATTTTCACTCAGATAGTAATCGGAATCAAAAACGTACTCCTATAGCAGTGGACTACATTCTTCTTATTGCCGGGCCCCACCTCGCATTTATCCTCCTCTTTTTCTTTTGGTCCCTTTGTGAATTGCATCTATAATTGAACGACTATATCTTACTAGATCATGCCACACTGTTTCAGCCTCACCGTTGTGTTCTATTTACATGTGGTTGTGAAATTGACAAATAGGAATTCGATTGTTCGAACTATCAATCGCATATACATGAACAAGACTGGCAGAGAATCTACAGCATATCCTGTTTCTGTACACTTTCTCTGAATGCGCATATATAT
>NC_068983.1:139153451-139157117 GCF_001194135.2 Octopus bimaculoides | reverse complement strand
TACATATGTATATGGGTGGGTGTGTTTATGTATGTATGAAGATACATATATATGCACATATATATGTATGTATGTATATATATATATATATATATATATATATATACATGTGTGTGGTGTGTATGTGTCTGTGTGGAGTGTGTGTGTGGTAGTATATACTTTTCAAATCTGGATGTTTAAAATTTGTGTTTGACAGATTTTTCATAATTGAGTACATATAGTTATAGGAAAGCCTCGTTTTAATCTTATCTTGCAGTAAAAATTAATTTATAAAGCTACTTAAGAAAGAAATATTCGTTTCATTCTGTTTATTTGATGTGTCCAGAAAGAAAACAATATTATTCCAAATTATTTTGAAAATTAACGATATATTCAATTTTTATCACCTCGTAAAAATCATCTTAACAGTTACCGCAACATATATAATTAGTATTCCTAATTGCATTATGGGAATTTTGTCGCTTTAATGTTGATAGATTTACGCAAGCATAATTTATATTTTAGATATTTTGGCTATTTTCTGCTTGCTATTTACGATAAGTCTTATCATTTTTGAAGAAATGTCCAGCTTCAAAGAGGCATTTATGATTCCATAAATCTGACGTTATAAATAAATGGCTGCCATCGTAGCTGGCATTTGTTTTGTCTTCATGCCATTTCATCAGGCGATACCTTAATGACATTATCATTAACATTATTCCCATTCTAATGACTTTCATTATAGTGGTCACCACCATCGTCATCACCCGCATCAGATGCTGCAATAGAAGCGGCATAAACAATGTTATTATCAGTATTAGGATCATCAACACCATGAACAACTACAGCAACGGCAGAAGTATAGATAAAGCCATTCATTACACTCATATTGCCCTAATTCTCCTCATCATCAGCAATAGCTATTTTAACACAATGCTTACTATTAGCATCGTGTTTATCAGCTTCGTCACGACCACTGCTACCACCACCTCTAACATCACCTTCATCATCATCATCATCATAGTCTTCGTCGTCATCGTCGTCACCATTATCATCCTTACTATCCCCCACTTCTCAACCCCATCATTAACAGTGTCACCATATATTTCTTTGTGCTAAAATACAGTCTAATGTTATCACTTCATTAAAGACTTCTTTTATGGTTCATGCTCTTGATCTATTTCCCGAGGAAAGCTCTTATGTTTGTTGTTTTGAAAATATTATTACGCAGATAAAAAAAAAATGTCTTTCTTCACTTTATCTCTTGTATGAAGACCGCACACGTCTTTGTTTCTCGCATAGTGACAAATGCACGTCTACTTTACTTTAATAATGCTTCGGGCAGAAATTTTAGCGTAAATCCAAATCAATAATATACTTGTTGTCTTGACTTTTTTCCCAGTATTCACCAAGAATATTAAATCATCACATATAACTGCCTGCGGTTGATACTATTTTATAGTGCTAAGGTTACTAATGCTTGTGGCAGGTGGTGAGGTGAAGAAATATTTTCTAACTCCGAGTGGGCTGTAACACGGTTTCGATTCTATTCACTGTTAATGCTGTGATATTCGTACGTTCAGGTCTTTTGAATTTAGCGTATTTTGTATTGTCTCAGGTCTTTCCACTAAATTTCTGACCACTTATTTTTATTGTTTTTTTTTTAAATATACATACGTGTTTCATCGTTTGTCTATAATTAGTATTTATAAAGTAACATCATCAACAATCAATTACTTGGCAGTTAAATTATGCATAATTATGCATTACATGCACAGCACAAGGTCAAATGCCTTCTTGCAAGCAGTGATCTCAGATTTTTCCAGTTTCAAACCATTGGATGCTTTCATATTATTATGAATGCTTTAATATTTAATATTATGGAACATAAATTTCTTTTCATTGTCTGAAAACAATATATTGATCGTCCAATTACTAATATCACAAATGGCCCAAATCAACTTTTTTGTACTAATATATAGAATGAATTGAAATATATCCCCTTTTAAGAGCAAATCGCATAATTCAGGCTCAAAATTCAGTCCACTAGTGTTACAAACATACTGTTAAAGATATAATTATACCCATAACTTCCTATCTTGTTTTCGTCTAAGTAAATCAAATTGATTTCTTCATAATATATCAGTCACAGTACCGTTTTCCTTCTTTCTTTCAATCAATAATAAATTAAATTTTTCTAATTGGTTCTTTTCTTAAAATATAGTATTGTATTTCTGTGTATTAATGTCAAATTGTATTCCCTTCTTTTATTAAACTCGTTTAGTACATTTGTCGACAATGAGCTTAGAAAATCAGGCCTCTAAGTTTAAGTCAAGTTTTAAAAAGTTGAAGTATAAATCGTACCGTCTAAAATGTAATACAGATGCGGTGAATCTCATATTAAGTTTGGAAAGAGAATTTCCAGTGTCTTTCATTCCTTTAAAGGTGATAACTTTTATCAGCCATTTTTGATTCTGAGATTCTTAACTGCTACCATAAGCTAGTCCTATGCATCAAAAGAATCAATAAAAAAACAAGATCAACCCAATCTTGCTCAAATGGCCATATACAATTTAAACTTGACACTATACATTCCAAGATGCAGTCCTAGATATGAGAGGCCGGGAAATGATACTATCGAAATTGACGTGGGTTAAAACAACAACAAATGAAAAAAATATCTGTAATATTTATGTGACAAGCTGACATTTCATAACAACTTTGAAGCAAAATATTTTGAACAAATCAAATAAGAAAGAATTATTCATTGCAGAGAAATATACCTGGACCAATTTCTCTAATAAATCTCAAACACCTAGATGCATCTCACCAAGCAACTCGCGACTCGATTGGGCTATGTTGTCCGAACATATTACTGAAAGACTACTCCGGGTGATGTTGTGAAGTTAGAGTTTGTCTGGGATAGCAGAGGTTAAAGCCTCTCTAAGTTATATAAAATTCAAAATATTGAGTTAATTTACATTCTTCAGATTTTTAACATTCTTTTTAAATAAATGTAACCTGATTCCAGATCCAGTCAATTAGTGGATATTTTTTTTTACTTTTCTAACGCAGGCGTTATATAAAATAAATATTTCCAATGTTGAACTTTTTTCTGAAGACATTTATACTGCAAAACTAGTAACAAGTATGTTGTTTTAAAACAATAAAATATTCTGTTCGTGTTTCTATGATTACAATCCAATTACAGGAAAGGATCTTCACGAAATAGCTAAAAGCAAATCTAATATTTAAATACAATTAGATAGAATTATCTTTTTGTAATAAGCTAAAAACGTACTTAAAATGAAGTCATAAAATTGAAATCACTACAATGCGTATGGCAGGGAAAATAAATCTTTGTGTTTACACAAAATATGTCCTCATCGGGCAAACCTATGGTTAGAGCATTCCAGGAATAACCATCCACATTTTTTTCAGACATAGTGTACCCAGGCTGCATAAACCAATGCATTGTATTATTACCACGGGGCGATATATCAGAAAAAGTTGACTGCTAAATCTAGCAGACCAAAAGACCTCAAGAAGATTAGTTGTAATTCACACATAAACATATTTTGAGCTACTGGTATAGTGATTGAATAAACATACATACATACGAACATACATACACACACACACACACACACACACACACACACACACACACACACACACACACACACA
>NC_068983.1:139150610-139152028 GCF_001194135.2 Octopus bimaculoides | reverse complement strand
GAAAGATATAATAAATAAATAGATAAATAAATAAGTAGAACTCCCAAAGGGGGAGGCGCTTCGAAAAAGGAAAGGTTACACGTGGAAAAACCCATAAAACCACGGGAGCCTGGCCAGAAAAATAAGAAAGGGGTATAGAGCCCTTTCTCCTTTTACATTACCTTTTTTTTCTCTTTTTTTTTTTTTTACAAGCGTATTCTCAGAATTGGTCCGTTTATACTGGCCATTCTTCCAACAGTCACCCATCTTTCAACGAATTTGCTATGAGACAGCACTTCCCTCTCTACTCTCATCTTCCTTTTCAAGTGGAACTTGAAAAAGTTGAAATAATAAAAGAAGTCCTTGTTGTGACTTGGCAAACAGTACAAACCCCCGGTAGACACAAAATCTTCAATCAATAAACTCACAGTATTGTATACTATGACGTCTACAAAAATATTAAGAACGATGATAACCTTCTCCTGTATCTCAAATAGAGACGTGAAAAAGCCTTACTTGACACCTTTGGTACTTTGTCATTAATTGCTTCCAAATAATTTTTTTTAATATTTGCATTATTTACATTTGACAGATATTTGTCTTCATCTTGTTTGTTGTTAACACATCGTTTCGACTGATATACCCTCCAGCCTTCGTCAGGTGTCTGATGAAGGCTGGAGGGTATATCAGCCGAAACGTTGTGTTAACAACAAAAAAAGATGAGGACAAGTATCCGTTAAATGTAAATAATGTAAATAATGTACATAAATCATCATCTCTTAAATATAGAACTGTATTTAAAAACAAAATAAACGGAAATTACGATCTCCCCGAGTGTCCACAAAAGTTATGCCTCCTCATCGATATGACTGTCCGAATCGACATAAATATATTTGTCAAAACCAACCAGAAATTGACCAAGTATAAAGATCTTGGAATATTTCATTTTCTTATATTTTGACTAACATTCTCTTGAAAGATACTTTATACTAATACAAAGATATGGCAGTTATCAACCGCCTTACTCATGATACCGACTTGAAATTCTAACTTGTCTCTTGAGGTCTCTTACTTAGTAATACATGGAGGCAACTTGTATAAATACAAAGCAAAACACACATGTAATAAAAATAATAATAATAATAATAATAATAATAATAATAATAATAATAATAATAATAATAATAATAATAATAGGTATAATAAAAAATAATCAGAGAAATACATAACAAAATCACTAGGAATTACAAATATATATAACATACAGAAAATTGCACTACTGGGCACTGCACACATCCTACGCAAAACACTATCAACACAGTAACCATAAAAGCATCACAGAAAACAACAGCACATACCCAAGACACACAGAGCTACGCTCGGTAGTGAAGTGAAAGCACGTTATAAAAATAAAACTACTGAATAATAATAGTAATAAT
>NC_068983.1:139145542-139147936 GCF_001194135.2 Octopus bimaculoides | reverse complement strand
AAAAAATTTACCCTAAACAGACAGATCCGTCCCCTAGCGTCAACGTCGAAGCTTGTTATGCCTCACTGTTAATAAAATAATAATAATAATAATTATTATTATTATTATTATTATTATTATTATTATTATTATTATTATTATTATCCTTAGTATTATTTTATTTTATTTTATAGTCTTTGCACAGCTTCTAACGCTGGAGATGTACTATGGTGTCAGCTGTTCACTACCAGTGAACTAAGGTAGCACCTCTTATTTTTCGAGTACCATCCGCAGTATTCGAGCGGTTCCGTCGGCCTGATATTGTCATATTGAATAAGAGAGACAAATACTGTCAGATCAATGATGTTGCCATATCAAATTATATGAATGTTGTGAGTGAAGAGGTAAAAATAACTCGGGTGCATTTTTATCTACACCGTGTTACGAAGGAATTATAATTATAATGATAGTAATAATAATTATAATAACAATAATAATACTACTGTCTCAATCGACACAAATGTATCTTTGAAGACCTACCAAAAACTGAGCAAGTATAATGATCTTGAAATAGAAATTGGCAAAGTGTGGAACCTCACTACTAAAACAATACCTGTTATCATAGGTGCCATAGGAATGATAGCAAAAGGGGTTGATTCCTACCTAGCTCAGATACAAGAAAACCTCAGAATGGCAGAAATTCAAAAGATAATGCTCATGGGAACTGCCCAAATCCTACGTAAAATACTGTCTATGTAATCTCAAATTTTAAAACTTACTTATAATGTTCTTATGTTTTCTTGAACATTCTCTAGAACAATACTATTTTCAAAACCAAATATATGACACCCTAGGCATAACACCAACATGAACTTCTAGCTTGTCTCTTGAGGTCTCTGTGTCAGACATATAATAAAAATAGTAACAATCCTGTCTACTATAGGCACATGGCCTGAAATTTGGGTGCGGATGATGGTCGATTACATCGACCCCAATCCTCAATCGGTACTTATTTTATCGACCCCGAAATGCAGAGTCGAGCTTGGTGGAATTTGTATCGATTAAGTTCGAAATGTGGCTTTGTTAACTCGTTGTGCTTCGGGCCATCGAAGAACTTTCGTCTTTGATGAACATACGTTTTCTCTGACAACGCAGCCTTTCAAGCTTACCTTCCCTATGCGCCTCTTTTATTTTTGCTACTAAATCCCATTCTAATCAAGATTTCCTTATCTAAAAATATCTTAAAATTTTTCCGGCCACAAATGTCTTCCACCACAGGACTACAACAACGATACTTAGAATCAAAAATGTCTTTATCATTAACCTGACACTTCCATGGAGCTACCTTTGAAGAGTTCGACGCTTTTCAAAACTGTAATAATAGATATTGGCACAAGGCCAGTAATTTGAATCGAAGTGGTCATTGGCTCAAATGTATTTGAATGTTACCTTATTTTACCTATCAAAATGATGAAAAGCAAATTTGAAAACAGAGCGATATGAACGTAAACTTACAGAACCAGAAAATACATTAATATATTTTCCGAAACTCTAAAGTTTCTTCAGCATTAATAATATTGAAATAATAATAATATTAACTTTTAAATAAAAAGCATTATAATAATAACGTCAAGCTCCAATTTTATGGGGTGGAAGTTTGCATGTAAAAATACATGTTAACGTATCTGTAGATTTTTATGCCTCTTACCAGCATGATCACTTTATCGTCTCATATCTCTGAATCTAGAAGGAACTCTTTACAATTTCATTTTGGAGTTATTCATTTATTATTGATTTAGAACCTTAAAAAAATATCTTCAAGTGATTCTTAAAAGAAATGATGTTTTGAATTTATGATAGAGTTTCTTTTCCCCTACTGGCTTTATCAATTATATATTTTTATATTTTGTTGATTTACTCTCACTACTCACTTCATATTATTTTGTTAGCTATTCTACCTTTTTATACTTATATTTCTTCTCGCCTTCGTTTCGCATTCATGATAATCACACGAAATTATATTTTAACTTGTTCTGTACAGTTATTTCTTTTTCACATGGATATTTTCTTTATTTTCGAGTTCTAATCTCATAAGTTTTGTTTTCTTCCCTAATACAACGAATACATTGAGTAGATTAAATGGCAATTGTTACAGATATGCGTATAGTCGAATACGTTTAACGATATCAACGGTAAGTATTCGATACTCTCCGGCTGATGGAGAGGGAAGTTATTACCCCAGTAAGAACTAAATGGAGAAAACTAAAATTAATATTTTATGGTATATCGTCCAGTACTCAATTAGCAAGACCGAATGTCGAATGTTGTACTTTTCCATATTTCTTCTTCTTCTTCTTCTTCTTCTTCTTCTTCTTATTATTATTATTATTATTATTCGCCTATCGACACATGTAG
>NC_068983.1:139143883-139145532 GCF_001194135.2 Octopus bimaculoides | reverse complement strand
TCGCTTCCGTAACTTTTTTTGTTATTTATACTGCTACACCTATATATATATATATATATATATATATATATATATATTGTACGTTTGTTGCCACTACGTATATAATCTAACCAGACACTTAAGGAGCGGATTAGTTTTCTACTTTAGTTACCCGTAGGGGATAATTTGGGGTTTGTTTAACCTAACAAATCTATCAATTTTGGCTCAAAAAAGAAGGATGGTGAACGAGGATTGTTTGTCCACGATAAAGAACAGCCAGTTATCCTCACAATAGAACAGTCAAATTGACCTCAAATTTGTGGTTTTTACGGTCGACATATATAGCCTTAGAAGGCAGTTTACTGGAAACTGAACAAATCACTCCCCGCATATCAAGCTTAGAGTGACTGGACTGGAGGGTTAGTTAAGCGTGCATTGACAGCAAAGTTAAGTTTAGTACAGCATTAGCAACAGAAAGAAATAATATCGAAGTGACTTTAGAGACTCAGAAGAGGGTCTTAGGAAAGAGATGGATTTGGGACCAGTTCTTCAACACTAAACACGAAGGTTGCATTGTGAGAGCTAAAGTGCGTACTCGAAGACAAAAGGGAACGAAAGCCACTCGATGCCCCGAGTAGCAGAGGCGCAACGTGATAACAAAGCAGCAACTCAGTCTTTGGTGGACCAATATAGACGTATGGTACTCGACTCCGAGCAGATCTGTGCAGTATTTCGGCAGCACTTTGCCCAACTGTGTGGGACGAATGGCATTGGAATGCAGGTTAGACTTATGTTCCTATTTCGACGGCATGCAACGATACTGACAAAATTGCTTGGCTTAGTTGGTCTGCCCTATGAGCTATAAATTTATATGCCAGACTTGTTTCGCAGCCTTTTAGCAGATATCTAATGCAACTGACAGCAGAACTGGAGAATTCCCATTTCTGCGAGTCAATGAGTGGTGATACTTCTAAGAAATGACCCAAACAAGGGGGATCAAATAAAAAATCTTTTGGCCCATAACACTGCTGAACGCAATTTTGGCCAAGGTGTTAGCAAAGAGCTTGGTACTTATCGGGGAAATGATAAGTGATGCACAAGCATGCGCAATCCTAAGCTGATACACTTCCGTAGACGTCTGGGTGGTCGTTGTATTTCTAGGGTTTTCAGGAGCAGCACTTGGAAGTCTCCTTCTTTTGGGGATTTAATTGTTATAATGTAATTGTTATTCTATTTTCAAATGCATCAATCCCATTTTATCGGCGTTGTGTTGTGTTGTCTTGTCTGTCCTCAATTTTCTACATGAATATTCTGTGGTGAATTAAAAATGATTATTATTATAGTCAGGCAAAATGCATAGCAGCATTCCGTCGTTCTTGTTCTGAGTTCAAATTCCGGTGAGGTCGACTTTACCTTTCATCCTTTCGGGGCCGATAAATTAAGTATCAGTTGAACACGAGGGTCCATGTAATCGACCTAGCCCCATCCACGAACTTGCAGGCCTGGTATCAAAGTTTGAAACTATTATTATTATTATTATTATTATTATTATTATTATTATTATTATTATTATTATTATTATTATTAATATAGAAAGAATTGAGGTAACTCCTCCTGAAGATATAGAGTGGCACTCTTCTTTTAATTTTGACATCATCATCATCATCATC
>NC_068983.1:139132279-139142302 GCF_001194135.2 Octopus bimaculoides | reverse complement strand
GTTTTCCATGCCATTTTTCAGTCATAATATCTAAGGCAGCAATTTTAGCACGGGTTTTCAAGCGCTTAGCTTTTTCTGCAGGTGTTTCTAGTTCGTCTAATTCTTGAATTTGTTGCAATTGGAATTCACTTAGATATTACTTTGCCTGTTTTGTTACTGAGTAAGATGCTTTCTTGTTTTTCATGTTTTGAGACAAGTTTTAGCATCCAGTCCTCAGAGTTTTTCAAATAAGTGTCTAGGCCAATTGTGGCTACCTTCATTGTTAATGCCATCTGTAGAAGTCCATGGCCTCCCTCTTTTCTTGGCAGATAAAGACGTTCTATATCTGCCTTAGGGTAGTGCATTCTATGCATTGACAACAGTTTTCGTATTTTTCTGTCAACATTTCTTCCTCGTCTTTAATGACTATGTCTGGTTGATTCTGTTTCCATTTCTTGCCGAGTGTCTGCCTGACACCTAGGGCAGAAAAACGTATTGTATACATTGGTAGACCATTAAAATAAACACACCAGATTGTTCATTTACAAACTCATGTGATAGAGAAAAAGGGGTGAAAAGACAGAGAGAGACACGTGAAAATAAAAAAAATAAAGGAGGAAAACGAAAGAAAATTCACAGCGACTATACTCTTCTAGATTCGTGTGACGTACCAGTTAAGACAATCTTTTGTACTTTCTGCATCGACGCTAAGCAAGGGATCATTCTTAAATAATTTTCAGTTTTTTTATCATTCCATGTGCTGCTACAATCACTGGCATTGTAACCGTCTTGAAATGACACATCTTTTCGATTTCGATTAGCATTTTATTTTCTGAGTTTATCAAATTCTATTTCCGAGATATTATGGTCACAGGGTATGCTCATGTCAATCAATAAACAAACTTTATTGTTTTGACGTTTCACAACAATTTTCCCAAAGAATAGTTATATTTTCTCCCTCAGTTAGAGCCGCAGGACGGGTGCTTTTACTATTTGTCAGCAGTTTTAAATTTATAATGCCGAAACATTATCCAATGTAGATATTGGCCAACTCTGTCATGTCCTGATTATTATTATTATTACTATTATTATTATTATTACTATCATCATCATCATCGTCGTTGTTTTTGCTGCTGTTGCTGTTGCCCCCTTTTAAATCGCTCGTGTATCTTTGTTGTAACTGTGATAAAAAGGCAACTTCCAATGTGTTTACTCTGTTTTATTTCGAAACCGAATAGAATCCTACAGAACTGTTCATTTACGCTTTTGTTTTGTCATTTTGGGATTAAATCTAATACTTCTTTTCCTGCAATTAAACCACTTGAAAATACAAAAACATACATGGTATCGCAAATGAAGGGATGAGATGGTTGTTGAATCTGTAAATATAAACCGGTTTCCCACAGCCTCCTCGCTATTCACATCGTGAACCCATCGTGTAGCCGCCACTGGAACAACCAACTGCCATCACATTACGGCGTGATAGTGAAAGCTATAGAAAGTAGCAGGAAAGAGTGACGACTTTCTAGGAGATGCTCAGGCGTCAATGAGAATTAACTGACCAGTTTTTTCTCGAAGATATTCGAACTGGGGCCCCATAGATAATTTCCATAAATTTTTAACCTGGTAGTGCTACAGAGTGTGGAAAAACCTTATGGGTATAGAAGTGTCACTAACCGGTCCTTCTCAAGATTGCCGTAGAGCGATAAAACTGTTTTGTACGCGCTCTCCTCTGCCCGAGTATTGTTGACTCGTTGAATTGGGTCAAACACCTAATATCACTTGTAGTACCGATCCAGCTATCAAAAGAGTCTATACTAAACAACATACCCAATACCATAGTTTTTCACAGAATAAGCAGTTTTTTTTATCTGTCTGTTGGCCTTCACATGTTACTCCTCCTTCTTGGGCAAGCATCTTTTAGCCATTCTCTTCTCTCAATCTTCGGAGGCACGTTCAAAGCAGATGCTTCGACCCAGACTATCCTTAAAACTCACACTTAGCTTAAAGAAATTTGCTGGAATACAACATTCTTTCTACACCCTTATTTTCGGACAGGACTGAAACAAATGCATTCAACTTTGGTCGCGCCCTCTTCAACATTTTGAAGTCTCAGTTGTGAAAGGAAATGAGGGTGTAGAAATAATGTTGTATTCCAGCAAATTTCTTAAAGCTAAGTATGAGTTTTATGGATAGTCTGGGTCGAAGAATCTGCTCTTAGCATACCCCCGAAGATTGAGAGAAGAGAATGGCTAAAAATTTGCTTGCCCAAGCGGGAGGGGTAACCTTCGTTTCGAGGAGTTTCTCTGAGTAATCTCAGAAATCTCCTCCTTCGGGTGGGGAATATTTCTTGTTTGAAATTTTTATGTTTTTACTTTCAATATTTTACTGTTTACACGTTTTTGGTAACTCCACATTAATAAAGGAAACAATATAATAGTTATTATTCTCTCGGCGTGGTCTACGTTGCCTTTCATTCCCCCAGTGCTGTAATAAATGTGTCAATGGAGTAATGAGGTCGACGTAATCGATCACAACCTCTCGCAAAATGTGCACATATCAGAAATCATTTTTATTAATATATGGAATAAATAAATAGTTATTACTACTATTATATAAGAAGTAGTGGGAATCAAAAATGATCAGAGCAGTTGAGAAAAGTATTTGCACAATTTACTAACTTCCATTACATTAAGTGTTCAAAATCCATTGCTGTTTACACTCATTCTATCGAGACGATAAGGAAAGAACCAGTCAAGTATTTCCGTTGATTCGCCCAGCAATATCTTTATCATCCGAGAAAAATAATTCTTTGTGATTAAGTTATAAATCCGCATTATTGCTCTTATTCATATTCCAACCATTCTTCTTCTTCTTCTTCTTCTTCTTCTTCTTCTTCTTCTTCTTCTTCTTCTTCTTCTTCTTCTTCTTCTTCTTCTTCTTCTTCTTCTTCTTTCTTCATATTATTATTATTATTATTATTATTATTATTATTATTATTATTATTATTATTATTAATACCACCATCACTATTATAGTTATCATCATCACTATTGCCATCATCACCATTATCCCTGACTCTATTTCAAAGAGTATATATCGCCAAAAACTATATTGTGAAGCCATATAATCGCCACTTTTACAGCCAACATTATGCCATCTATTATGAGGCCCTTTAGCTGCAAATGTCTCTTTTATGAGTTTCTCCTTGGAAACAAGATGCCGTATTTGATCATATGACAAACATGTAACTCAGCGCAATTTACGATTCTATAACGGTAATTGCTGTTCACGTCAATGCCGTTGTAATAATACATAGCTTTCTTCCTTTTTTCCCTCCTTCCATTTGTATGATAATAGCAATTGCATTATTACAATTGATTTGTTATAAATACCTTGTTACAATTGCATTGTGAGGAATATTTACTTCAATACTTATAATTGGCTATATTTGTGGCAGTCTTCTAACAGTAGAAAAACTTTTTGCTATAGCTAACGAGATATTTTATAGAAAATATTCAGTATATTAGCGTTGCTAATATGCAGTGCATTTGCGCAGAATGTAGAGTATCATTCTAAATGTTTAAGGTGTATAAATCGGTGACTAACATGACTAACATGTCTATATTCAAACTGTGATGGAATATAATTAGCCCTAACGTTCCATCCACAAATAAGCGAGCGGTTTGTTCAGGTGTACATAAAATTTACTGTAAGCTGAAATGACGTTATAGTGAAAACAAACAAAAAAAGAGAGTATTAGGAGCTACTTCTTTTGCTAAGCAAGGGACAACAGTTCTGTAGTTAAGAGTGTTGAATGAAAGCGCAAAACCCTCCCACAAGCCAAAGTATGAAACTGAAATGAATGTGTGTGTGTGCGTGTGTCTGTGTGCGTGTGCGTGTGCGTGTGTCTGTGTGTGCGCGCGTGCTTGTCCGTGTGTTTGTGAGTGTGCGTGTGTACATGTGTTCCCCACATTCTCTTTCTTTTCGAAAAGGGGGTTATTTATATGATTATATTTTGGGGAGGGAATTTATCAAGAAATCATAGAATTAAAAAATGTTTTTGAAGCAATGCCAGTTTCATTAACTTTATGTAATAGTGGACCTGTGATTATCCTCACCGTAAATCTAATAAACACCCTTTCTTTATTTTTATCCCATCTTCCTTTATGTTTAAGTTTGTACCGTATGTATGTGTGTCTGTGTGTGTGTGCGGCTGTGTGGTGTCTGTTTCTGTGGTTTTCCCCCACCACCGCTTGACAACAGGTGCTGGTGTGTTTACGTCCCCGTAATCTTGAGGTTCGGCAAAGAAACCAATAGAATAAGTAGCAGGCTTTATAAGTATCGGAGTCAATGCATTCGACTAAAAAAATTTTCAAGGCGGTACTCCAGCATGGCGGCAGTCAAATGAGTGAAACAAGTAAAAGATAAAAGATATATATACTTAAAGACAGGTGGACAGGCAGGCAGATGAACAGACAGACAGACAGATAGATAGATAGATAGATAGATAGATAGATAGATAGATAGATAGATAGATAGATAGATAGATGCTAAACAGAAGTCAATCAAGATTTGATACTAGCAACCTCTTGTGTCACACTCTACATTGATGATATTCTAGAGTAATGAATTTTGTATCTAAATAAAGCAATGATTTATATAAAATGGGGAATAGAAACAAGCACCTTTATTCGTATAATTGCTTAGAATTCAGTAAGATCTTCACACGATGTATATTCAACAATATTGCATTAAAAGCTAGACTAAGTGACAAAATTTCAAATGTAAATCAGTAAATATTGCCGAATCGCGTCAAAGAACAAATTTTATTCGAACATAAAAAGAGATGTCTGTATCAGCTACCAGTTAATTTGAGGGAAACTTAAATAAATTGTCAAATCACACGTGAAACTAAAATAATATAGTAACTTAAGAATCTGTACTAGACGTAATTCACTTTCGTTTTATTTGTTGTTGTTGTTGTTGTTGTTGTTATTACTATTATTATTATTATTTTATTTTTTCGTTCGGATTTAGTTATTCTAACGAGAATTTAAAGTTTCGTTTTAGCATTACATTAACAGCTAAATTCGCCGAACCTTTGAATGTTATATATATTTATTGTATCGTAATCAAATTATACGCTGGCAAATGTCATAAATCTACTTTGTTTTGTAGCAAACCAAAAGATATTGAAAACCTAATGAAAAGGATATTCAAATTTTCTCATAGAAATGGAAATTCTCCGTGTATTTCGCTGTTATTGATTATAAAACTTCATTCGTTAACTTTTCTAGCCCAACTGACTTTTTTTTATATAAACACCAATTTCAATCACAAGAAGTGCATTAGAACAACGTAATATACTGTAACCGTTTCGAATCTCGGTATACTTTTACTTCCTAAACAATAGAAAAATCTGTTTTCTTCAATTTTATTTGAAATGTAACTAAATACTTATTAATGAACATATTCTTGCGAAGCAATTTTTCTGTCCGTTACACGTGAGAGATGAGGTAGCACTAGAAATAGGAAAATATATCTGAATAATTTTAAGGCTACTCTAATTAGAAAACAATATAAATATTACAAGATGTGTTAAACGATATTATAGTTTCAGGAAAAGATGACTGTTTTTCATAAGTGTTGTCATAATAACTAAGTGATTGAATAGATACTATGGTACTTTTGGAGGAGTAATTATGTTTTAGGTCTATAGCCACAATTAAAATATACCTGGTATTGTTCGAATTAATGCCACTAGAACATGCACAGTTAAAATAAAATGTAATTATAAAAAACACTCAACGCAACAAACACTGATATACGTTTTGATTTTAGAATATAATTATCGTAGGTAGATTCTATTTTTTTTTTCTTGCATCATTGTTATTCAACCTCTTCTGACCAAATTACACAAATATAAAACCAAGTAGTATGAAGAGTGAAATGGGGATCTGACACCTGTCTCCATTGTTGAAACTTTATATTTCCCAAAATATTTTGTCTTCTAGCAAAAATCACTTGTTGCTTTAAATA
Source organism: Octopus bimaculoides (assembly GCF_001194135.2). Lineage (NCBI taxonomy): Eukaryota > Metazoa > Mollusca > Cephalopoda > Octopoda > Octopodidae > Octopus > Octopus bimaculoides. The sequence continues at coordinate 139,136,281 of NC_068983.1, read as the reverse complement.
ATTGATCAGGTATACACTCAAACGCGGTCTGGTGATTTTCATCCCATAATTTTGAGTGTTAATATGTTAGTGGTGCAGTCAGTTGTAATCATGGAACGCAGACAGAGCACAACATAGAGTGTATCTACGTGTATATTTGGGCATGTACACAGGAATACATATATGGGAGAAGCTGTGTGTGTCTCTGAACCAACGAATACTGAAGGTCGCATTATAAAATTTTACATGTGCAGCCTAACATGAGGAACAAAATAAACAGCCAATGTATTCAATACCACTCATAGCAGACACGTAGAAGCACGTTAACAGCAAATAGAATGCCAGCGTCTACTGAATTCAAACAGGGCAGATGAATGTGTTAGCATCCAAGTCGAAGATTTTGTAACTAACGGGGACAGCAATTGAATATCACTTGAAGAAATACAACTGAATCCCACTATACATGTAAACCGGTCCATAACCAAATTCCTGTATATATGAAGAGCTATGTTGTATGGAAACATGTATCATGATTGGAAAATAACTGTCCCACCGTACTCCTTCTTGTTGACTTTATCTTATTCAATATATATATATATATATACATATGTTGATCCCATATCACCTCTCATATACCAATGGTGTTGTCGGAGCCGTTCCATCATTTTGTTTTGCAGGAACTGTATACTCCAATATGACATGCTAAATGGCAACAATTTATAATTTTATCTATTTGATGATGGCAATCTTGTCGATAACTTATATTCAGTTTTATAGCTGTCCAGACATCTTACGTGTTATCCTCTTTGTTCTTTATCCTATCAAACACACCAATGGGACTTTCAGTGGTTAATGGACTTTGTAGACACCGCTCCAAAGAATCACATACAAGCACACACGCACATTTTCATAAATTCACACTAGCAAACATACATGGGCAGACAGAAGAAAGAAACCGGAAAGACAGAGTGGCATGACAATGGATTCCACTGGATAGAATAATAGACATTAAATATTCGTTTCTAGGACGACATATACGCATATAAATATGTTTGGATGCACATATAATTATATATAGATATGCATATATATATATGCACATATATATATATATATATATGCGTTTGTATGCATGCAGTTTGAGTATATATTTGTTTGTACGTATATGTGTCTTTGTGTGTGTATATTTGTGCGTATTCATTTGTGCGTGCGAGTCTGTATATACAGAAATATCTTCTAAAACTATTCCGGTTATTCAACCATTTAGTAAGAGGTATATTATTTATCTTTTTTCTATGCTATTTTCCAATTTATACTTGCTTATCCGCAATTGATTTTATATTGTCCTTGTGATTTTTTCTTGAACTCCTTTAGTTTGTAAACATTCCAGAAAAATGTTTTAATGAGGAAAGCAATTTGAATATAACATTTCTTTGCAGTTTGAAGTATTTCTTTTTCTTTTTTCGTGTCTTTCGTGTATCTTTTTGTGTATTGTATCTGTGTATAAATCACGTTTATATATTTGTGTTAGCGAGTGATTGATATATATTGATTTCGCTTCAATTGAATTCTTTAGAAGATATACGTACATATCCTAATGATGTTTATTTGTTTTATACTCAATTCAAATGTTGTATAGGAATGTATGTGCATCGTTTGTTTGTGAAAATTATATATTATATACAGACCCCCAAAACTATCTAATATAATGTCGTCACAATATTTTATTATATATTTATGTATTAATTTATTGGCGCACAGTTTCAACTTAAACAATCTTGTGCATTCACATATTCATGGACACTATACAAAAAATTCGTTTTCCTTTGAATACACATAAGCACGCAGAAAAACACACACACACACACACACACACACACAAACACACACATATGTATCTATGTATACATGTATACATGAATGTATGTATAAATGTATGTATGCCTATGATTCCAAATAAAAAAGAGCACTTGAAACGTTATTTAGAGAATATATATGATAGTAGATTTTTAACTGACAACATACCTACAAAACATATGTATATAGATGCACGTGTAGAAACGTACGCATGTAGATGTATATATGCATATATATATATACACGCATCTATATATACATACATTTTTACATATATGTGGATATATATATATATATAGATATATGATATATCAATACATATATATATATATAGATAGATATATGATATATCAATACACACATATATATATATATATATATATATATATATATATATATATATATATATATATATATACATATACTTATAATATATATATATATATACATATATTTATAATATATTAGGGAATAACAATCATTCTAGGTTATCAGGAAGTTTACTAATTTACACTTTTCTAATGAAATGTAGAAGGTATGTTTTATAATATTATTATTACAAATTTGGGTTATTTACCAATAAATAAGCAACTACTACTTCAAGATAACCTCATGGTATGGTACAGACGGAGAAAATTAAATCAAATCAAATAATTAAAATGACATAAAATAAAATTATTTAAATATATATATATTATACCTGTTATTAATCTGTGGAGAAAGACGTTAGTACAAGTACTCGCTACACGTGTTTCTGCACTGGTTGGGTGTGTACTAAGGCTATACTTAATACATAAATCCCCCAGTGCGTCCTCAGGCAACGTATATTATTATTATGTACAGGTAAATGTTAAAAATTAAAAGTTAAAAAATTATATTAAAAATGAAAATTATATATCTTTTAAAATATTAACTACAATTAAGATATATATTGAAAATGCTCTAACTAAGGAAATTTTAACGATTAAATTAGAAACATCAAATCTTATAATATATCCAAATAAATATTATAGAAATTATATTGTAATAATTTAATGTAAAATATACCCCTGTCAATCCTAATATAATGAAACATATTCTATGCGAAATGCGAGTTAATAGTCTAGAATAAAGATTAATTAGTAAATACAACTACTTACGTTAGAAACTATCTTTAGATGACTCTGCTGTTGTTTCAGTATCCAATCGTAATGCCGTATTATCCGAGTAAGAAACCTTTTTCGACAGAAGCTTTGATGCGCATCAGAAAACGAGCAAGCTGTTTTCTAGTAGAAACGTGATCAGCTTCTTTTTGATAACGCGCTCCATGACTTTTCTGGGGCCTGAAAATATCTTATTTTCGAGCCAATTGATGTTAGAGAACTTTAAATCTTCCAACAGAAAGATATATTACCACATCTACTTCTTTGTAATGGCTACTTCGCTGTAAAATTTATTTTATAATTAGAGCTCAATGCGATCATATATAAATGATACATACACACACATGCGCATACACGCACACACACACACATATATATAGTTTGCACATCATCTCATTGAGCTGTAATTGTTTTTGTGTGTGTGCGCGCTCATGCGTGTGTGCGCGTGTGTGCGTATGTCTGTGTGTGTGTGTGTGTGTGTGTGTGTGTGTGTGTGTGTGTGTGTGTGTGTGTGTGTGTGTGTGAGATTCGATGCTTTAATAATTATAGTAAATTTCAATGGATTAAAAAGAATTAATGTTTTAAACGATAAGGTTTGGGAGTTTATCTATAACACACCACTGTTCCTAGTTTCTTCCGAAAGCTAACAATAAAGCTAAGAGTGTATTGTAGGCTGTCTTTTTGGCTTTCTTTTACAGACCGCATTGAATTTTATAATAGGAAAGAAAATGAGTAAAATGTAATATGATACACAGTGATATACAACGGTTAAATCTGTCTCTTTTTTTTTTTAGAATTTGTTAAATTTACTAAATTGAGTTGAAAGTAAACAATATCTTAGATATCGACTTTCATTGAGATTTTTATTTTTCTTAATGTTATTTGAAATCTACAATAATAAACAGATTTTAATCAAAATGTATGTTTACAGTCCCTTTCCATCATTTCAACATACCTCTTGCTCTAATTCAATATATATATATATCAATAAGAAATACAAAATAACGAAGTAAAATTCGTTTAA
>NC_068983.1:139128004-139129618 GCF_001194135.2 Octopus bimaculoides | reverse complement strand
AAAAACGTGGGAAATTTGCCAATCCAAATACCGACTATGAAGAAACAAGTGTTTCACGGACCAGGTGACAATTGCGAGGCGAAACATTTAACACTTTGAAAGATAAATGAAAACTGAAAATAAATTATTTCTATATGCTTACACACACACACACACACACACACACACACACGCACGCGCTCGCACGCACACACACACACACATACACACACACACACACACACACACACACACACACACACACATAAACAGTGATATTTCTTGAGATTTATGCATTCTTTTTACGTGTGTGTGTTTGTTTCTTTGTATAGCGACAACCTCATTAATGAGACACCATAGCCTTTAGGGTAGGGAGTAATAACGATGTGCGCATCAGCCATTATTTCAAATATCCAATTTAAATTTGTATAATGAATATATTTTTTCATGATGTCTTGCTTTGAGCTCTTTGTCAACCTTTTTCATTCGCAACCCATTATTTCTCCTCATTTTGTATATTATCATTGTTTTTCTTCTCCCTCAGTTTGCAAACACGATCATATACAGGGGCTTGCATCAATGTGTTCGACATAATATTTACCACTCATTTATCTTTACAACCAGATATGAATTAACCTCCTCACTAGAGTAACGCATGCTACATGTTCCTTATATTCGAGGCTATGTTGTAATTGCTTTATTCCTATCCTACAATACTGCTACTAAATTTTATGGAAGTATTTAAGGCAAGCCAATTCTTGAGGTATTTCTGTGATACAATATTCCTTCAAATGAACAAATTACGATGTATTTACAAGTATATTATATAAATGACTACTTCAATCTCATACTGATTTGTTTCATATAATAGGTTTTTTTGTAAACAACCAAGCGACTACCTCCAACACAAATAGTTGATTATTCACTGTTTCCCTTTATATCGATAGAGACTGCTGGCATATCTATGCAAAGACATATATATGTGACAGCTGACATATCTATGGCATAGACATAGATATGTGCAATAGATTCTGGGAGTCTCTTTTATTATCGTGCATAGAATGTAGAGCAATTGTGTACTTACAGATATTCCTGAGATGATTCTGAAAGTGTTGTGAACCTGAAAGTGAAAAACAATAGTCTTTGTTTCTGAATCAGCAACAAATGTAGACAATCTCACGCAGTCTTTAAATTATTGTCTATGAGAATATACATTTGGAACGTTAGGAAGTGATTTGCACAAAGACGCTGTGAGAACTCCTATGTGTTTACGTGCGTGCCCATGAGTGTGTGTGGATGGATAAGCAAGTGATGAGTACATGCCTGCGTTTTACAATGGAAACTATTTCAGTTATATAATATGTAATATGTAATTGCTGAAAATATTAGATTCACTCAAGCTTCATAAACTCTCAAAGCGAAAACAGAATCTCGAAATACTTCAGTAGGTTGAATGAAATGAATTTCAAAGAATCCTTCTGACTTGAGCCAGTGACTTAGCGAGAACAGCAAAATGATGTCTGGTCTGCTTACAAACTCTCTGTCCCGGTTTGTTTGTTTACCCATCAATCTATCTATCTATCTATCTATCTATCTATCTATCTATCTATCTATCTATCTATCTATCTATCTATC
>NC_068983.1:139127172-139127877 GCF_001194135.2 Octopus bimaculoides | reverse complement strand
TATATATATATATATATATATACCTGTCTGATTGTCTGACTGTTTGCCTGTCTCTATATCTTTTGGAATTTCTGTTTCCATACACTCTCTTTCTGTCTATTTCTCTGTCTATTCATCTATCACACACTTTCTTTATCACTATCTACGGTAAGCAAATTAGTTGTTCTAGTTGTCTGTGACTACTGAATAAGTTGAATATATAAACGCAATGGCTGCTTTTTACTATGTGTTTGGTCAGTTGGTGTAGACATCTCTGATTCAAAAGTTGATTGAGATAAATCATCAGTTTTTTTCAATCTGTGCTGTATAAACGGCAATAAATATGTACGTATGTATGTATTTATATGTGCATATATGTGTATATGTATATATGACATTGGCCATAATGAGCTATGTTTACGTCCCTGGGATACTGGAGATAATGTTGGACAACAGTCATACTACTGATACCTATTGGGGCAGAAACACGTGTCCATGACAGTTCTATCTCTAGACATTATCTTTCTGTTGTTACATAATGTTGTTATATAACGTGCCAACATTAGAGAGATACTGATCTTTGAGACGGTATCCCCTGGTTTGGCATATATTTTTTATCGCAATTTGTGATAATCTCACGTCTAAGTGCAGAGATAATGTTAATAAATTAAGAATTTATGGTGCATCACATTCTCCATATAGATATTTGTCTATATATATATATAT
>NC_068983.1:139116174-139125267 GCF_001194135.2 Octopus bimaculoides | reverse complement strand
ATATATATAAACTTAAGTAAAATTAGATGTTTCGACCAAAATTGGTCCAGGCCATATCTAACTTAATAGCACCACCTGATAGGATTATCTAAATCCTTTTAAAGTCAGGTTTTATGCTAACATGATCCATTCAAGTAGTGAGTTCTTGTTTACTGAGTTGTATCCAGGTAGAGGTAGCTTATCTGGTATTCCTTGAGGAAATTTGTCAGACTCCGTTTAAAGGTATGGGATCCTTTTCCTCTTTGATCAGGGCAGGGCCTGTTGAGGAAAAGAAATAGTGTCGCGGTGTACTCCTTCACCTATTTACGACGATTTATTTCAGCTTCTGTTTACCAAATCTTAGTTTGGCCTTATTATCATAACTATTACACGAGGCCAGATCAAACTCGCTAATCCTTACTGCATTTACATGTGTGTGTTTGTGTGCCTGTTTGTGTGTGTGTGTGTGTGGGTGTGCGCGTGTGTGTGTGTGTGCGTGTGTGCGTGTGTGCGTGTGTGTTGTGTGTCTGCCCCTCAAAGCCATATATTTGCACCTGGAATATCTTGCTTTGATCTTGTTGGTATAACAACATCTGTACCTGTAAAGTCTCAAATCTGGGTGAGAGTTCCGCCCGCAGTGGCTGCATTCGATGCCACGTCTTCTCGCCTTCTCCCGGTCCTGTTTTACCAGCAATTTTTTCACTTTTCTAATTATCTTCTTAAATTTTACTTGCTTAGTTCCACTTCCCAGCAGATGTGATCACTGACAATGTCTCCCCCTCTCTCTTCCCTCTCTCGCTCTCTCACTCACACACACACACACACACACACACACACACACACACACACACACGCACATATAAACATTCTTGCAATGAAGATAGGGTTGTCAGTGTATTTCTTTACCAACGGCCACTATCCCATACTCTGTGTATCTTGAGATCTTCACATCATTGCAGTGGAATCAGACAACTTGATAACCATAAGCTCTGAGATCCCATTCTCGTCTTGAGTAGACGATACTATTCTCACCACCGTCTAAAAGTTTGCTTAGGATGCAATCTGTTTAGATCACAACCATCGTGTACACCGTTAGTTTTCTGTCCTTCCAGTCTCTTCTTGTCAGTCTAACTTCTGCTGATGCTGCTCGTCTTACATGCCAGTAGATGTACTGGCATGTAGATGTAGATGTACTCTCCGAAATCATGGAGCCGTAGCATGTAAAATCCTGAAGTACCACCAACTGGCTGATTCTGAAGGCCGCAATAAGGGTATGCTGAGCACCTTGACCTTAAAATTCTGTCTTCTTCACACTGATTGTCATGCTGAAGTTTTGATAGGTCTTGTGACACCGTCCACGAGAGGTTGTTTATCGAGTGACCTTGCGTTAATGAATGGCATGTATCTGATGAGTACATCATGTACTTTAGTATTATTCGACGCTAGAGACCCGCTGAGGACTCTCCAGATTGATCTTTAAAAAAAACATAAATAACATCCGGTGACGTTCTAAAATTATCATTGGTAAGCAGCGCTCTCTTTTTAATATATTTTTTGAATGGAACGTATAACAACGTTGAATTGTTTCAGTAATCCGGTCCAAATGATGGCGAACTATGTCACATGCAGCCCACTTCTCGAAAACGTTTTCCTGTGCCTCTGCCCAAGGTATACTTCAGTATCAAAGCGAAGAAGATGCCGAGCATTGGGCACGCATACACCCATGTAACCCTCTAGTATGGATCCAAAGGAAAGCCAACGAATTGAATGACACCTTTCACGTCTGTGTAAAATGACTGTTGATCAGTCATTTTATATACTTACATTAGTAAAAAGATAAAACAAGAAAATAAATGTAAAAACAATTATAAATCTGTATAAAATCTCGCTTTCGATAACTTAATAATTGCAAGCTAGGTATATAAGTAGAGCCTGAAATATAATGGAATTGTGCAAATTTGATAACAATATAGTGCAGTCATTTATGCGTGGGATAATTTGTGTCAGTCGTGTATATAAGCACCTAAAAAGGGCGTGTAAAATGACGTTAGTAAATATAACCTGCAACTGTGTATGTGCAAACGTGGGCGCGAGAGATAGAGATAGAAGCACATAATCACATAATAATGCAAGGGAGTGATGCTTCTCAATATGGAAATATAAATTAATACAGACGAGTTTTTACCTATAGACAAATATACATACGCACAAAAGCAATATTACAGAGATAAATACATACATATACACATGTATATATACATGTGAGTATATAAAAATACATGCATCTTTTGATTACTTTCAAAAAATCATTTTCAATAACAACCAAATGATTACATTAAGCATTTAAAGAATTGGAAACTCACTAATTTCCATACCAATCACCATTTCACAACATTATTTCCGATTATAAAAAGTAGACTGCTCTGTACTAACAAATCGGCAAACAGCAACGTTGCAAATTTTAAAATGTGAACATTCGTGTAGCATGCTAAAACAAAACAATAAAGGAAACTACGGTAAAAACAGACAATACCTACCTTACGTATACACACACACACACGCACAAACACACACACGCGCACAAACACACACATACACACACACGCACATATATATATATATACATATATACATTCGCTCGATTCACTTTTGGCCTGGAGTGATAAAATTCATTATCTCCGCTAGGAACCACTGTGAAAATAATGACTTTTGAAATGTACTATTTCTAGCTTTGCACGCAGATGTAATTTTGATAACACGCAATCCTGAATAATCTAAGATTTCAAGCATTGAAATCCTGCCTGTCCCTTTAAAGTTATTACAGGGAACTGGAAAAGAAAGTGATTATTTGTGTTTGTGTTAAAACCTAACCATGACCTCTTAAGATACACATATCATTGATTGGAACGAAAATGACTAATGGAAGTTTGAGATTAGTTATTCTCCCATTGAGTATGTTTAAAGAATGTTTTGATTTGTTACACATTTGGTGTTATTGCATTGTATTCGGTTTTGAAATAAAGTAACAATGAGTTCAGTATTGCAAAATAGCTTTTGCACATTTATCTAACAAAAGTATGGTTTATTTAAACTTACATGTTAACATTCTTGTCTCAGAAACAAAATTAACTGAATCGTAGGAAGAATTTACGCTTGCTGTAATGATGTAGTTTTATGCCGATTTTAAAAAGTATACACACCAATATGCACATACATGTACATATCTATAAGTATATGTGTATACATATATGTGTGTGTGTGTGTGTGTGCGTGCATGTGTGTATGTGTCCTAGTGGCTAGGCGTGTTAAACTCACGATAGTGACATCGCAATTTCAACTCCAGATCCGCTTCGCGTTGTGCGCTTGAGCAAGACATTTCATTACACATTGCTCCAGTTGAAGGTAACCCAGCGACGGAGCAGCCTTCCGATAATGTTGGTTTACTTGCCAACCCAACAGGATGGAATTATTCGGAGTCTAAAACAATGCAAGCACATTGTTACCAGCGATGTATAACAATATCTGAATCGTTGATCACAGAATATATATTTGTGTGTGTGTGTTGTGAATGTGTGTGTGTGTGTGTGTGTTTGTGTGTGTTTGAGATGATGTGCACATCATAGACGTTTTGTTCCGTGCAAGAACGGAAGGAGCTGCAGGTGTTACTCAAGCTCTTCTTCTTAAATCATTGAAAAAAATATTAAACAACGCAAGACTATATCCATTAACAACAGAACCAAAAGTGAAAAAGCGTGATCGACCTAGCTGTGGTACATGCCCCCACCTTTTGTAAGGTTCAGAGTTCCACTTTAAACGAGGTGAAATATTTAAGATTAGATCAAATATCACCTGTGTCTCAGAAAATCTAATCTATGCCATTAAATGCTTAGGGTGTGGTAATAATTATATTGGTCAAACAGGAATATCACTCCGTCGAAGAACCACTCTGCACAAAGAACAAATCCGCCATCCACAATACAGGCAGATACAGGTCAGTGGACACATAGAAAAGTGTGCTAGGAATCTTAATCCTAATTTCCTAATGTTCCCCTTCTATCAATGTACATAGAACACCTCAGTACAACAAAGAATGAATAAAGAGGCAACTTTCATCAATGAATATCTTCCACAACTAAATATGAACACATAACATAATACAGAACACTACTACCCTTTCAATTAATACCACTAACCCCCCATTCACATTACAGATCTATATCTACCCTAATTGCACCAAATCCAGAACTACTTACCTCTCTTATACATAATCTTTTTACTAAGGGACTAGCAGACCTGACACCGTTCAGTAATCGTTGTGCATTCAAAGCAATGATTAGTAACTTTACTAAACCGGTATGCATTTGAATCCCTTTAACAATTCACAATATCGACTTTTATTACTTTTATTCCTACCTCAGTTCATCTAATTGCATGTATCTATCGTTACTTTTCATAAAAAAGCCTTTACTTTTTTTGTTTTCCTATGTGCATTCTCGCTTATTTTTCTTCTTAGTTTCCCCTTACATTTCTAAGTGTAGTTTCTATTTTGTTTTTGTAACATATTTCTATTATATATATATGTATATAATATTCCGTGAATGCATCTGTGAAACTTAGAAGCACTTGTTTATGTCTCCGGGATATGCCAATCATAGAATAAGTTATATCTTTGTAACTCTCTCTCTCTCTCTCTCTCTCTCTCTCTCTCTCTCTCTCTCTCTCTCTCTCTCTCGCTGGACAGTGCTATCTAGCACATTAATTTTACTCCATATTTCTCTGAGTAATTTGGTTTCCAATTTTCTATGAAAACAATGTTATAATAACAAACAATTTTCAAAAGAGTTACTCAACTGCACATGTGTGCCTCATTGTGTATTTTGCTTGCTAGACCAGGTGGTGGTAGGAGTATGTGCTCAAAGATTTCATAAAACATTTCAGTTAATTGTAAGCTATCACTTAAAGGATTCTAAGTATAGTGATTTCACTATATTTGTTCCGACACTACGCTCTGCTTTCAAATTCAAATCCCGCCAAAGGAAACGATACTTTCTCAGAGTGTAAGATTAGCGGAACTATTAGAATCTCAGACTGGATGCGTTGTTGTACTAATTACGGCCTATTAGATGCCAATTTCTTGGATAACTTCGTTGACGAGAAGAGTAGCGACTGATATTCATGAACAATTGTTCAAAAAATGCACAAGCCTAGGCCTTCACACATTTTTGGAAATATATGAACAACTCTAGACGACGAAGACCCCCAGATAATGAGTGTGGTTACATTGATCCCGAATGGGATCTACAATAATCTCTACTTTGTTCGTTATTTTTCGCTGAGTACCTCATGGAGGATCATGTCAATCTTGCAGTTAGTTTTATTTTAGCTTTTTCTAGTGATCTTTATCGAATGTTTTGTTTACTTTACAGTTTTCATTTCTCTTTTTCATGTTTTATGTATAACTTATCTTGATGTTTAAAGTATTTACATGTTTTCCCTATCGCTTTTATATTTGTTCTTCATTTCTATTTCGCTCTGAAATCAAACTACGTTGCGAAAATGAAGTAAAGGTTAATGTTTATTTTATTTCTTCTTGCTCATGGTTGCACATCGCATTTGAAAAGGCATTTCTTTGATTTATAATATCCGGCCCAAATGTTTATGTTCTGTTCTATACAACATTTTCTGAGTAGCATTTTCTGTATGACTTTCCGAGTAGTGTGCTGTCTATAGAGTGAGCATATTACTATGATTCGTTTACTGGAAACTCTGAACACTTTATTTAGATTAAAGTTATAAAAATGTACTGCCACTGGTTAATATTTTATTGCTTATTATTATACCATTGAATTTATGTCGCCTTCCAGAGAGAGAGAGAGAGAGGGGAGAGAGAGAGAGCGAGCAAGCGAGAGAGAGAGAGAGAGAGAGAGAGAGAGAGAGAGAGAGAGAGAGAGAGATGAAATTATTTCATGAGGAATATATAGTCTTCTGGATTTAAGCTGTATAGAGCATTCTTCTGTATTGGACTACTATGTCGTATTGGATTACTACGTCATTCATATAACTAAAATTGTAACTATCACTAACATTTCCAACATTTTGTTTCTTGAAATCAGTTTCTCTTAATACTTAATGAATGGGGTAACTTGGATTTGTTCGAACAACTCTGTTGCATGTGCTATTCAATTTCCATTTTTACATCTTTAATTCAAATAGTTTAGACTGTACAACAGCATTTTTGCATATACTACATATTTCGAAATCTACCTTATCATGGTTACCTACAACACAGCTTAAAACTACGCACCACCTCTCCTTTGGCATTTAAAGTTAACTGAAATGCTGTGGTCCACCACTTCTAAGTTACTTATCCTTGATAGCGCCTGTGCTTCAATCTTGACCCATCATTTTCTGTTAAGGGTGTAACTGAAATCATTTAAGGTATGTCGCTACCACATCCCACACAGAAGACAAACTCATAAACAAAAATACACCTAGTATTTTTCTTGTACATGCTTTCTTGATATCTTTGTTTTTGCAAGCATATATTCCTATCGTTAGAAACTTAATTTAGAGTCAGAAAAGCATAGTAACGTTTAGTAGTTCCCGCCACAGGACTCATATCAGATCAAAAATTACATACTTTCCAATGATCTGGAATGTTGTTCATGTAATCACAGACATCCTTGATTGCATCAAGAAAAGCACAACCAACTAATTCTCATGCAATTTATCCCAGAGTGTTTTTCTGTCCTTGTACAACCACTATCCATGCCATTTCAATTCCCTAACTTCTCTCCACCGGTTTCTCGTCTACTGTTTAGCATGATATACTCAAGCAATCTTTCCCAGAACATCAAACCTCGGAAAATATCTTTCTGTCTATGTTTTTCCTAGTGTCGATTTGAAGTTGTTCAATAGAAACCTGAAAGTCGATAAAAAATTTATTTATGCGAAAAACTGTCAAAAGAGGATTTATTTTTAAAACACTTATGAAATAAAAACAGCAAGGTGAGAGAAAATATTTTTGTGTAAGTTTATTAGTTAATAAGAATTCTACTGAAATAATTCAGCTTTGCATAATTTCTAGACTGCTACAATAAAGCTCTAAAGTTCACATAACCGACTGTGTTCTTCCGTAAAATGTGTGGAGTGTTCCTAATTATTAAAGAAATGAATGTCATAAACATACTACGATTGGCATTATAGTTAAAAGACCAGATAAAACAAAGCTTCCTGCAATCCTGAATTGTGGCCATTTTCATCAGAAGTTCAAAGTCTACCGTTTCCGACATCGTTTCAGCTCTTCCTATAAAATAAAATTTAGTCAGATTCTAGTTCCGCTATAATAACTTTTAGCTTCTATTCAAGCTTATAATTACTTGCCTGTGTTTTGAAAACCTTCAAATTTAATCTTCTTATGTTCATTTTTAATTTTTCGAATTCAGTGCATTCGATGAAAGGAAAGTTATACTTACACATTTGATACCCTACTTTTCAAGTTGATTCAATAATCGGCTTACTTAATCCATTTATAGATAATTGATTATTTTTAACTGAATTTAAAGATTAGCATAAGGGCTATGTCCGTCTGAAAAATATTTTGAAGTTTTAAATATATTTAGCGATTGCTTATGGATATTTTTATAACAATTTAGATGAAAACAATTCTGTAAAGCCTACGGATTCTGTCCCATGGGAATTACGAATCTGGTATTTATTTTCATTGTGTACAATCAGCTCTTGTTTTAGGCAATGATGTGGTTCTATTTGAAAATATTTTTTACACATTTTCGTTTGAATCAATATATTAATGATACTTTACAAATATACAATGGCTTTTATGCGTAAAAGACATTTAATAATTCAATTATCAAAACCTGTGACAAAGTAGAATGAAAATATGTTAGCAAGGAAAGATCACTCGAGCCAGAAAGAGAGAGAGAAAATATCAGGTAGAACGGTATGCTTAAGATAGAAGCCAAATGTTCCACAATTCCTGCTCTATGTTCTTCAATAACACAGAAAAGTTGCACAGGCGCAGGAGTTGTTGTGTGATAAGTAGGTTGTTTACGAAGCACATGGTTCTGGGTTCAGTCCCACGGTGTGACACATTTAAGCAAGTGTCTTCTATTATAGCCTCGAACCGACCAAAGCTTTGTGAGTAGATTTGGTCGACTTAAACTGAAAGAAGCCCGTAGCATATATATGTGTGTGTGTGTGTGAGAGAGAGAGAGAGTGTGTGTATGCTTGTGTGTCAGTGTTTGGTCCCCCCCCCATCGTAGCTTGAAAACCGATGCTGGTGTGTTTACGTCCTCGTGACTTAGCGAATCGGCAAAAGAGACCGATAGAAGAAGTACTAAGCTTACAAAGAATAAGTCCTTGGGTCGATTTGTTCGACAAAAGCCGGTGCTCCAGCTTCGCTGCAGTCAAATAACTGAAACATGTGAAAGAGTAAAAGACTAATGTACTTATTAATCTGCACAAAATAACAAATGGTCGGGGAATGGCATTGAGCACAGGTTGTTCTGTCCACGATGAACTAGAGCTGTATACATACGACATAGATATCAATGCGACTCCAGTCTGAGCAATAAAGAGAATTTCAAAATGCAATCTGAGTCAAAATGGGGTTAGAGTTTGAGTAATGTGGCAGTTAGTTTGGGTTCTCCTCGCAAGTTATTTATACTACAGTGCTTCTCAGAGCTGGTAATACATGTGCACAGACTATAGTTATTATAAAATCACTAACTTTTCAAATGATTGAAACATATTGTTTATGAAGAACTGCTCGTTATCCACCATCACAAGAACAACGACGACCTGAAATTGAACAATAAACAAAAGAGAAGTGCGTAAACATGACAAAAGGTGTAGATTTGTTTGTCATTTTCGGGCTTTACTCACTATTGTAACACATTCATATGTATATACTTTTATTCCTTTATTCTTTTTCTTGTTTCAGTCATTTGAATGCCTCTAGTCGAACAAAATGACCCCAGGACTTATTCTTTTAAGTGTAGTAATTATTCGGTCTCATTTGCTGAACCGAAAAGATACAAATATACACACCAATACATATATGTAACTATATAAGAAGCCTCTCGTATATATATA
>NC_068983.1:139108711-139116008 GCF_001194135.2 Octopus bimaculoides | reverse complement strand
ATATATATATATAAGTCAGTAATTGGTGGGGTTGTGTTATATACCAGCTCTGGTGTTGGGTGCGTGTCTTCTTTCTTCTATTCACTGGCCTCTTCGATGCAGCATCAACGAGTGTCAGCGTCCGACTGGTTGTCATGTCAAATTCTCCTTTTTATACCTGCTGCTAGGCTCCAGCAGGCTGCCACAGCAGGCTGCCCCAGCAGGCTGCCCCAGCAAGTTGTCACGTGACACTGTCTAAAATTGTATTCAATTTATATGCTGAATTTTAGATAAAATAAGAAAGATTATGAAAATATTCCTGTAAATTTATTTGGTAGTGCTTTACCTTCAATCTATTAAGTTATAGGGTGATGCAATATTTCTATGTGATGACGCAATTCTTAAAATATATTGTATCATCTTTCAGGAGAGTATAAGTATGTGAGAGAGCAATATCTGCTTTAGTCTGCTATCAAGTTTCATATAGTTCAGTTGTGCTTTCCAATAGGCCTAGACATGAAAACTTGAGTGAAAACCAAATATCGAAAAGGTTATTTGAATTTGAAGAATGGGAAGAAGATAGTAGCGATTCCTTCAATTGCTCTGAAGATGATGGTGAAAGTGATTGTGTGCTGGACAGTTTAGTTTCTGTGTCATCAGATGATGAAGATACTCAAAAAAATTATCTGCAAGCCACCCAATTCTGAATTAGCAATATGTCTCTAGAGACAGAACAATTTTTTGGCATTCTAATCCTCTTGCTCAAGCAGTAGTAAGAACATCATCTTGCAATACTGTGCTCCAAGAATGTGGACCATCCGATTTCGCTAGAAGGTCCTGCAATAGCATTGAAACATGTTTTACTGTAGTTATGCGCCAGATTCTTCTTGAAGTAATTCGTAAATGGACAAATATTGAAGGTCAGGTTGTTTACAAAGATAAATGGAAGGAAATTGATCATTCTAAACTAAAGAAATTTATTGAACTGATTATTCTTATAGGTATTTATAAATCTAAACATGAAAATTTCACACATTTATGTAGTGAAGAAGATGGCTACCCAATTTTCAGCAAAATTATAAGCCGAGAAATATTTCAACAGATTTAACAAGTATTGCGTTTTGATAATGCTAGTGCAAGAAGAAAAAAGAGAAGTGATGATAAATTGGAGCCCATAAGAGAAGTATTTGAAATGTAGAATCAGAATTTGCAAGATGGATATGTTTCAAGTTCATGCATGGCAGCTGATGAACTATTAGTTTTATTCAGAGGGCGCTGCCCATTCCGGTATATATTCCTTCAAAACCAAGGAAATATGGAATTAAAATTTGGTCAATCTGTGACAGTGAGACATTTTATGCCTAGAAAATGCAAATCTACACTGGAAAAGATCCATTAAAGGCGACAGAGACAAATCAAGGTTCAAGAGTGGTTGAAAACCTATTAAAAGAACTTGAAAATACTGGTAGCAATATAATTTGTGATCATTTTTACAAGCCTAGGATTGGCTCAAAAGCTACTTAGCAAGAAAACTGCTTTAGGTGGAACAATTAGAAAGAACACAGTTGAATTTCCCAGTGATTTCACAAATAAAAAAAAAGAAAAAGAAATCAACAGAACAATATTTGGATTTCAAAAGGTTCCTATGATCCTATCTTATTGTCCCAAGAAAAATTATGTAGTCACACTTATGAGTACAATGCACTCTCAGCCTTCAATTGATTCAAAAAGTGCTGAAAAGAAACCTGAAGTTATTACATGTTACAGAAAAGCAAAAGGAGGAGTAGATACCCTGGATTAGATGGTAAGAATATACGCTTACAAAAGAATGACTCGATGGTCTATGGTTATATTCTACAGCATGATTAATATAAGTGCAGTGATCGCTGTCATTGTTGCTAAGCAGCTTCACTTGCAAAGTTTCAAGGATAAAAGAAGACAATACCTAATTCAGTTAGGCAAGGAACTTGCTGGAGTTAATGCTAAAGAAGAACACGACAAACAATCTAGTTCCGCTAGCATTTCTCAACCAAACATGAAAAGAAGACGATCTTCCACCTCATTTGAGATTCCTCAGCGAAAGAAAAAGGGAAGATGCTCTTTGTGTCGCCCAAAAAAGACAGGAAAACTCGTACATGTAAGAATTGTAATATCTATGTTTGCCAAGAAAATTTCAATCCTATCTGCATTCACTCGCATGAAGAGCTGTAATTTTGTATTTTTGTAATTTTTTAAATTGCTAATATATTCTGTAAGCTGTATTTTTTCATTAAAATGTGTGAGAAACATTAATTCTCCATTCACCTGACAGCATATATAATGTAGCTAAGTAATAATGGTAGTTTGAATAACATTGAATTAAAAGAAAAATATTGGGTCCATTGGACCCAGTTGGTAATTAGTGACATACATCTTCTCTGGTAGACCAAGGGTTGAAACAGACTTTCACAGTTTTTATAAGGGAATAAGGTTGATTTTATGTAGAATAATATTCATTGTTAAAATGTTCATTAGCTTCGAGTATACATTAGTAATTCACAGTAACAAAGTATTTTCAGATATTACACAGAATTGCATAATGCATAATTACTTCAACAAGATCTTATTTTATGATTCCAGACAGCTAATTTCTTTAATATGCTGCTAATTAACTGTTTGGTTTGTTCCTTTCGTAGGAGTTGAATCCTTACGTGTGGCACCAATTGAAGGTAGGAATATTGACAACTGGTACTGCTCATGTTTTGTTTATAGTGCTGTAGTATTTTATTATATACATATTTTATATATATTATGATATGTGATATATAATATATATATATATAATATATATTGTTATATATATATATATATGTATATATATGTATGTGCGTAAATATATATACACATATATATATATGCGTATGTTTGTGCATCTGCATGTGTGTATGTATTCAATACATGCACATATATATGCACATATATATGTGTGTGTGTTTGTGTGCAGTGAGTTAATTGAATATGCGAAAAAGTATAGAATGCTAAAATTAGTTAATCAGAATGCAATATATTATAATGAAATATATAAAGTTAAAGAAAATACATGTTACTTTGGGTTTCTTGTTAAAATTAGGAATTATGCTCTTTGCCAAACAGTTTGCTCAATCTACAGACATTCGCAAATCGTAAATATCTTGTACGAGACGTAAATAGTGAGAGATAAAAGTAAATTGTTTCATTTTCTTAGTAACTGAATGAACACAAATCGGGGAGAAACGGATGAAAATTTAAAATCAAGCAATACTTATAAAATAATAAAAGAAGTTACAAAACTAAAAAGTATTGTCAAATTCTATAATATGAAATTTTAAGAGGAATATGAAAAAAGTTAGTTACTGGGTATATAAGTGATTTATAATAAATTCTATATACGTGGAAATGAATAGACATCTTCTGAGATTATGCTCACCTAATAAAAGTATCAGATTATAATAAGTAATAAGCAATCTTATTGTTTTATATAGCAGTGTACACGCATTCATATTCTTTTCTATTCATGGCGTAAGGCTCGAAATTTTGGGGATAGAGCCAGTCAGTTAGATCGTCCCCGGTACTCAACTAGTACTTAATTTATCGACCACGAAAGGATAACAGGCAAAGTCGACCTAAGCATTTCGCCCGGCGTGCTAACGTTTCTCCCAGTTTGCTGCCTTGTATGCGCATTCATATTACGATGTATATATTTGTGTGCATTTTCGAGCACAAAACTATTTTTTCAGTCTATAATATATTATCTTCCATGATTTCGATATTGCATTATTTATTTACTTTTCCTCTATTCATTATTTGCATTCTTTAAATTGATGAACAGGTAGAATCGTTAGACCATCGGAAAAATATCCCTTGCAATATGTTTTCAATGTCCTAACGTGCTGATATCAAATAGTGCTGGGTTTAACTTTGGATTTCCTCCCTTAGACTGGGATCAAACAAACCTACTGTCAAGTGTCAAATCGACAGTTCCGACTACGTTACCATCCACCATATTATACCTAAATCGGTAACAGTTATATTCGTTCCCTCTATTTCATTTTTTTTTATTTTATAATTCTTTGCTTTTAATTCTATACTTTGCTCATCGCAATTTTCTTTTCCTAGCTAAAAATTGAAATACCTAATCATTTTTTGTCATGCATAATAAAGCAACTTAACTCTTAGTATTTTCACTCGACCAAAATATATACTAGTTTGCAAACTGCAAGAAAATCGAAGGTGTTTGACATTTTCTAACTTTTTTAGATACAGTAAAGTGTCTGAATAATTGCTAATATCAGCAAGAAACTTTGAGTATCAGATATATTTTCTAAGATTTCAAGTAAATCTTTGCATACATAAACACACTTTGTATGTATACATGCATATACGTGATTGTGTGTGTACATTGTGTACGTGTGTGTGTTGAGTTGCAACACTTTTGATATATTTCAGTGGCATTGTATTATAGTAGGTGGTAGCGTGACATAGTATAATGCAGTAGTGTAGAATTTAGAGACATTTTGTTGATAATGTACCATCAGTATATTTGTGTTTCAGCAGAATTCAGTTCCTGTTTTATGACCGTAACTTCCTATCCATATTTCTTATGGCAGTCGTATTTTGTAACATACTACGTTTCAGCAATGTTAATCATGTCCTACTTTTTCGTAGCTCAGAAACTTTTGTCACAATACTGTGTCTTAAAACAGAAATGATGTCGTGCTCTTTAGCTATGAAAGCTTTATTGCTCTGTCATTTTGATTAAATATATTCGACTAAACACGAGCTTGTTCTGGAATGACAGTAAGATTACATTGCCTTCAATTCACTTCACTTCATTTCAATAAAAATATATTATTATTGTCATTGTATTTGAAGACGATTTAGTCTATGTAACAGAGTATAAACGATGTGTGTGTGTGTGTCTCAGTCAGAGAGAAATTGAATCACTTATATTTTGTCTGAGAAGTTAGGAAGGGAAATCAAAAGGATGATGACAAAATATCTACTGTCCATTTTCATACATACTTGCACACGGACACACACACACTCTCACTCGCTCACACTCACGCACACGCACAAACACTTATACACACACAAATACATGCTTAGATACATATACTTATAAATTAACAAATGACAGTTTTCACATAGAAACCATTAATGTTTACGTTTGCAAATATGATTAGGAGAAATAAAGGCCATGCTCTCTATCTCTCTCACACACTCTCTCTCTCTCTGTTTTTCTTCCTATGTTTTCTCTATTTATCACATGTACCCTCTGTGTGTATGCGAGAGTGTGTGTGTGTGTGTATGTGTGTGCGTGTGTGTGTGTGTGTGTGTGTGTGTGTTTGTGTGTGTCTTTGTGTGTGTGTGTGTGTGTTCTGAAATGCTATACTTCAAGGTCTCTCTAACTTCACTGTAATAACGAGAGGGAAAAATTAATTAATCGATAAGAGAATCAATTTAGTCCTTTTTTATTTTAATTACAGAGTTAATCAACTGAGTGAAAAGTTATTTTAAACGTCGATTGCCTCAGACGGGCAATATCTTTTAATCGTGGAGACATCCTCATTCAATTCATAACTTCTTAATTTTAATTACATGAAGAATCAAAAATAATTTGCTTCTTAGGGACATTGATCATGCAAATCCAAAGACCTACTTAGTATTCAATGGAATGTGTAATGAATCTACTGACTATGTTCGTTTAAAGAATGAAATGTCTCGTAACAATTTCGCTCTTCAGTCTAAAACTGTATAATTTAAACTGTTACAAGCCAACTAAAGTGATTCAATATGGGAACTTCATCTGTTAGAAACAGCAACCCAATTTCACCAAACTCGCAACGATAAGTCGCAATATATCGTCTTAAAGGCGCGATAGTAACGGCTGTACAGAGCCTCCACCATAACTCCTTTCAGAGACAACTGATCTTGGACCATAACGAATTCTAAATTTAACTGAAATATTATTGTAATAAAACAACTACTCTTTCATAGATTAAGTAAGCGCTACCTGCCTAATAGTTGCTACAAAGCAAGATTATCAAAAGCATTCAGTTGCTTTCAAAATACAAAACAACACTAAAAGAAATACAAAACCAATACAAAAAGAAAAAAACCATAAATTCAACAATAACTGCATGAATGAAACTTAAATTCTATTTCATATTACACGTAATTCTAGGCTAATCTCTCCGTGTCACAATAATCATTGTTGAGCAAACTCGATCTGCAATATATAGTTTCGTTTAATATTGCAACAGATACATTATTATGAGGAAATATCTCCACTAATCAAAGTGTATGACTGTTATTTACGGGAGCTTAAGTTGTAAATCTCAAGTTAAGTTATAGCGTACTGCTCTGCTATGAGACCCACGATAAATACTGCATATCACACACATATGTGACTTCAGATTAGAAAGTAATAAAAACATAAAGAATTATTGTGCATAAGAGAATTAACTAGAATTGGCAAATTGCCGATGAGAGATATATTATCAAGTCAGAATTATATTATTCAGTAACAAAGTTATTGAATTTTCATGTGAGTTAATTTACTTCTGAGAGAGAATCTTGTACCGGGTTGCTTGATGAGTAGGAAACTTCGCATATTTTTTATGACGATAGAAAATAGTATATATATATATATTTGTAAAGAATAAAAAGTTTTGAATGGTACAACAATGCACTATAATACAAACAATGGGCTATATACCTGTTGTAATTTAGTCATCCATAGTCTGATAGGATATTTCGGAATAAAATTCCTTCTTCAGATATTCTTAGATGGAGTCGCTGCTATAAACTGATTATGGATGACTAAATTACAACAGGTATATAGCCCATTGTTTGTATTATAGTGCATTGTTGTACCATTCAAAACTTTTATTCTTTACAATCAATACACAATGTTTCAAGCATTTATATATATACATATATAAACAATTGAAGCTTGGGAGATGTTTATAAGCCATTTAAGAACACACATGAACCCGTTGGAATCACTTCAACATTTAAATTTAATGTGTCAAAATGTTTCCGTCGTTTCGAAACCGCGACCTGTTCACTGAAAAAACTTCGTGCTGCATCTGGGAAAGTAGCAGTTAGTTCATAATATGTATGTATGTATATATGCATTTGTGTGCATGCATGTATGCATGTACGATATGCATATGTACAACGATTAAACTCAAATACGTCTTTTTTTTTGTATTTTACGTAGACATATTCATACACATGTGCATACATACACACACACACACACATATATATATATATATATATATATATATATATA
>NC_068983.1:139103497-139105997 GCF_001194135.2 Octopus bimaculoides | reverse complement strand
GGGGTTATACTATATATTAGAGAGAGAGAGAGAGAGAGAGAGAGAGAGAGAGAGAGATAAATGGATATTTACGTAGATAACAGCTAATTGTACCATAGTCGCGTGCAATGATATCATAAATGTAAAATGAACGTGACGTGTTGGACAACGCTAGATATTTAAGCTAAAACTGAATGTTATTCGTCAGTCTTCTACAATTCTCATCCACTCAAGTTACTCTCTGTTTAATCACACAGATATTGACTTAGAATTATTACAATTCAGTTTGCATACTTCATCGTATATCATATATCAATGTATTACGATTCATGATTTCACCTTTTTTCTACAACATTTAACATTGCTCCTGAATTTATATTTCAACAATATGGACCAAAACCTATCTTGGTATAATATTTTCAAACACATTTCTATTGTATACTTTGTAGTTATTACATAAATATTTATACAGCTATCCATTTGTGCTTATGCATATAGTTATATTTGGAGAATTACTTTTTCTAAAAGACAGTCAGTGTGTATAAATATGTAATTATATATAGATATATACATGTGTATGGTACATGCGTGCGCATGGAACCTGTGTTATAGTGGATGTGTTTGAATTTCTGCAATTGCTTATATGTATACACTGGTTTTTGTGTGTTTTTTTTTTCATTGCATCAAAATATTACCTACAATTTCATGCTGTATTAATTTTCGGTGAATTATTGCTTCTTAATTTTGTTATAGCATTAGATAACATGTGTGTCTCTCTCTTTTTCTACCTTCATCAATATCTTTGCCTATATCTATATTCATATGTATCTATGTACTGAAATATACACACATGTACGTACATATATGTATGATAGTGGATGTCTACGTGTATATGCATATTTATATAACTTTGCATCTGTCGTATACAGATTAAATTTCACCTCGTCTAATTCCTGTTCTAATTTTATTTCTGTGCTTTCTTTATCATTTATAAAATTAGTATTTATAATAAACTTGTTATCGTTTTCATATATTCAAAATACTCTACATTTGCGTCAAGTTGGTTTAGAATTCTTAGCTAATTCACACTCTTTAGTCAGACGTGAGTACGAATAATTTAATTTGATATAATCTAATCAAATTTTATTGAATTTATTCGTAGATTACGACGATGTACATGTGTACATCTATTAATAACTATGGTGGTGTGTAAGTGTGTTTGGGCATGTGTATGTGTTTATACATGTATATGTATGTATGCATGGATATCTCTGTATGTATAGATATCTCTAGATATGTATATATGTATATCCCTGTAATTGCATGAATACGTATCAATCTAAGTAATACTACTCTGTTTTAATACATATTTAGTTTAATACATATTTGAATAAGTTTGTTATACGTCATAATTTACAAGTATTTTAATTTTTTTTAATTTTATTTACTGATGAATACCTTCTCATTAATTCTGTAAATTATTACTTACCTAATACTTGACTACTGCAGTTGAAATTCTATTATAAGTTTAGTTTTCAATAAAGCATTGTAATTTATAAATTAATCATGTCTCTCAGGCGCGGAAACATTTTCATTTGAATAAAACCGTAAAGCTGTGCTCTAATGTTTAGTGTTTTTCTGGTATGTTTGCGTAAAGTGTTATTCATTCATACAGATAGCAGTTTGTTCAGAAACATTTGTTTATTTAAATAACTTAACCGTATTTTAATAGTAGCTACTGACGCGATGAATGCATATTTGCTACGCGATTGCTACCATCATTTGTGGCTGAACCTAACATTCGTTGTTTAAACTTATACACACTGCGACATATGTAATGACATTACCTCTATGTATTAATTAAGGGATGTGATAAAATTTTCTTAATTTGATTTTAGTGTTTTTATTTCAGAAACCCCATTCATTTGTCTTGCACATAATTTTATAGAGTCTATTTTTATTGTTGCATTGAATGTGTCGTTTTATATGGTTATGAAATACGTTAGAATTTTTTTTTTTTAATATTTGGTGGAAGTACGTATCATTTTCCTCATAAACATTTCGTGATGCAAAACTCTGAAATATTACAAATGTAATTAATTGTCTGTAAATTTACTGTCTAAATTTTCAAATACTATATTCAATTAAATGCTGCAAAATATTCCAGCTTGTTAAAAAGATGATTTAAGTATATTTAAAAAAAAACATTAACCTGATTCCTCCTTCAGCCTCTATAATCCTTAACTTGTAGACGTTTTTAGATTTGTAAGAACTTTTAAAATATTTGTACATTTATGAATACGTCAACATCACGTGATATTTCTGTGCAGTTTAAATCTGGATAGAACTTTCTTACGTAATTTTTTATTATATATTTGCTTTTGTTTTTGCTAATAATTGAATAGATAGGAGCAATAATCTAATAGATATTCATGTTTAGTCTTGATGAACGTTGTGAACTAAAGATTGAATTGTTAATGCTGTCGGTGGGCTTTTATTATGTATATATATATATATATAT
>NC_068983.1:139101095-139103350 GCF_001194135.2 Octopus bimaculoides | reverse complement strand
TCTTCTAAGGAGTAGACAACCACCATAAATATAAATATGTATATATATCTTATACATGCATACATACATACATACACACACACACACACACACACACACACACACACACACACATATATATATATATATATATATATATATATATATATATATGATAAATAATATATATATTAAGTCATAAGTCCATATATATATATATATATATATATATACATGTATATATATTATCGTAAACAATAACAACACTACAGGCTTTAGTATAATTTCAGATATTGTGTGTATTTGTAGTTAGAAAAAGAAAGTGGATACATCGTACAGTCTTTATCTCTCCAGGACCACATTAATATTTGTAATACATTTCAAGTTGTCCTGTTTTTCAGCTTCGATAAGAAACCACTTACATGTTTATTCTTTCTTTACGGGGGAAGTATTTTAGTTAATAAAAACTTGGGCTGAAGTGAAATTATTTTTCTAATTTGCATTAGAATGCAGGCCCTCAGTTTAATGTCTCTTTACTAAACACAATTTATCTTTGACGTGACGTGCAAAAGGACATTAATGGATATACAACTCTTTGTTTTCTGTTGTCACCCTAAAAGTCATGTTAAACTTTTACCAGGTATCGCTTATTCCTATTCTTCCTACAGAGAGAACAGCAGGCTAGCATTATTTATAGAGCAATCGATTTTAAATTATATTTGTTATAGCTGTGTTGGGAACTATTAATACGTTACTGTTCTTTCACTCTTATGCAAATTAGACAGAGCAATTTTGTTATTACGTATTTGTTTATATAGCATCTACGAAAGGGCGATGAAATGTTCCTGGCTTTCGGTAAATGTGATTTTATCCAACATAATCCCCTCTCAGATTCACTCACATATTACAGTGGTCCTTCAGTTTTTCTAAGCCATGTTGCAAGAACTCGGGAGGTTGAGCCTCCGACCAGGCCTTTAGCTAGAACCCTAATGGCATGAACTTTGCAGCACTCACTCATGTAATTCTTTTGTCTGGGAAGAAAAGAATGCAAGGCACTATGCAACACTGTTCAGGTACATCCCTTTATCTTACAGCTGATATGGTATATCGCAGATTTTTGGTATATCTCAAATTCTTGTGTTAACTAACAAGTCGAATGAGTAAGATTTTAATATTTCTCAATTCATTATAAGTATGGAAATCAATTAGGTAATTCACTCAAGTCACCAGCCTTTATATTCCAATACAATATAGATGGAAAATTGAACTTCAGCTGTTGTATACATCGGAAATAATTCTAACCTTCCTCCGTGTACATGGAGAGCAAATAAATAAGTAGTTTCGCATGTAGACTGAAGGATGCTTAAAATTAGTTCATTTATTTGTTTTCACTCTGATATAGAAAGAGCAGCTTGCAATTTGAGCAATTCCTGTAATTTTCACAGCGAAGGCAGGCAGACAGACAGACAGACACACAGACAGACAGACAAACAGACGGACAGACAGACAGATAGATAGATAGATAGATAGATAGATAGATAGATAGATAGATAGATAGAGTGTGCAATGAATAAAAATAACACTGACATCTCATTTTTACAGATATAATTACCAAAATTATTTTTAAATACCTTGAAATACTAAAGGGTAAATTTATTCAATAAAATTGCCATTAGCTTCAACCATGGTCTCCAGACGACTTCGGAATCAGCTGCAACTCTTCTGAAAGTTGCCAAAATCCTTGGTGTTACAAGGAGTTTTATTGGTCTCTTGTTCAACTGTGTCCCGCACATAATAAGCAAGGGAGTTACAATCTGGGATGTTAGGTGGCCAGATGTTAGGAGTGATGTGGTCGCAGAAATTGTCTAACAGCCATAACTGGGGTCTCATGATTGTGTGGCATGGTACAGAGTCCTGTTGCAAGACATAGATTCTTCAAGCAACCGCCCTCTTGATCCAGGGCAGCACTACCTCCTCCAGAATCTTGATTTAGTCCTCTCCGTTGAGTCCGAGGCCCTATTGGTATATGAATGGAGGCACAATGTCGCCATCATTAGCAATCACTCCGAACATCATTATGTTGACTGGATCTTTGATTTTTTACATGTCCTCAGATTGCACTGTCCTCAGATTGACATCCAAACACTCTGAAATGTTCGTAGTGGAGCTGGGCCCTGAATTCTAAGCATTGCAGCATGTCGTTTCCAAATTTGTGGTTGGATGGCGATGTTTTTCTCACAGACTGTGCTCGACTCTTATACACACACACACACACA
>NC_068983.1:139100431-139101085 GCF_001194135.2 Octopus bimaculoides | reverse complement strand
TATATATATATATATATATATATATGAGAAAAAAAAATCAAGGTAGAAAATGCTAAAATGATTTTATAAAAGAACATTTCAGGACTGGTTTCGGTCATTGAGACTTTTCCAACTGTAAGTACGGAAAACAATTAAATTTTGGAAAAATTAAATGAAGTTTTTTAAAAGAATACATGCATAGTATTCAAATACAAGGGGCATTTTCCTTGTTTCTGCCTGTCTCTGTCTCTCTTGTTTACATATATATATGTATATATTTATGTATGTATAATACTATTTCTCCTTGAATTTGATGTGTCCTCCAGCCTTTCACTCCTCGTCTTACGATTGCATATACAACTAGCCAATTCTTTTTCATCATTGTTGTGCAATCCAAATTGCTCAAGATAGTTATCCATCTTTCCCAACTCAAAATTACATACACATTTTACGTTCCTTTTATTATAATTGTCCCAGAATGCAAGAGAAATATTCGGAGTAAAGATTTGCGAAGTTACAGTTTGTAATAAAATGTATAACTCTTTCAGTATAGAGAAGTCTTTATAATCCTTGTTCACACGTAAATGTGGACGCTTACAAAGAGAAAAATAAAACGCACACAAAAATGTGTGTGTGTGCACGTGTGCTTTGTACAATATGTATATATATATATAT
>NC_068983.1:139096036-139097118 GCF_001194135.2 Octopus bimaculoides | reverse complement strand
ATATATATATATATATATATATATATATATATATATATATACACTCATATATATACATACATATAAATGTATACATACGCATGTGTATGTATGTGTATATATGTTTGTATATATGTTTGCATACATGTGTATATGTGCATAAGTTACTTTGTGCGTATGGTTAATGTATGTATGGGTAAATATATGCATCTTTATGTCAATTCTTACATTTCTTTCTGTATGTATTTAGTTACCTTCATCGCATACGTTTACCGATGTATGCATCTGTGTGTATGTCGCATTTTGAGACTGTGTAATTGCTTGTATTTAGGGAAACATGAAATCTCAATTTTGCGTTGGTTTTCTGCACAGCTGATACAATGAAAGAGCCCTCAGGTGACAACCATATTAAAATTCTTCCCCTTGTATTGAAACGTTACTGATTCACAATTTTGTAAAGAAATTGGACAGCAAAAATTCCCAGTAAACAACGTTGTTAATTGGTATTAATTGTATACATCACTTCTCCAAAATTGCCCTCAGGCCAAATTTCTTTAGTTCGCATCTAACTGAAATGTATTCTGGCTATCATAAATAACATTTCAATGTAATACATTTCTATTTTTGCATACTAATATTTATAAGTCTTTCGTCGCACTTAGAATGCAGAATACTATACAGAATAGAAGAAATAACCATAAGAAATAACCACAATCAGATAAAAGATCTCTTGGCTGCAAAATTTATTTTATATGCTAGCTTTCTTTTTCTTAATATACAAAATGGTTTACTTCTTATATAGTAATTATACTGGTAATTCTTCGATACTCGTGCTATGAGTTTTATTACTCGTGCTTTGAGTGTTATTGAAGAATAGAAAATTAGATGGCTTCGTCTGATAATTGAACTCGCTACTTTTACTGAGTTTGCTGGGTGGTTACGCCTGACAGTATTTTGTAACGTCATTTGTGTACATTGGAGATTTATAGTCATTACTTTCATAAAATCTCGTTAATTGTACCCCTCGCATGACGCTCTATTAACAACTCAATTCTCCTTATGTTTGTCTCTGTGGAGTTGATATACTAAAATCTATTTATATA
>NC_068983.1:139092145-139095921 GCF_001194135.2 Octopus bimaculoides | reverse complement strand
ATATATATATATATATATACTCTGTTGTTAATAATATACCTATTATACAACAGTCATGATATTTGAATATAAAACGTTAAGCCTAGACAGGAGAACAACGAGTATAGTAATCTCTGCTCAGTCGATACATGGAATTAATAGCGAATCGACAATTTGTTTAAATCCACTTATTGCAAACATCGTCAGAAACGTGTATCAAGAACAAAAACGTCTTTCAGTGAAATCTCTATTAGGTATAGCACAACTAGAAAAAAATTAGCTTTAGGTCTGTAATGAGCCCAAGGACTAATAATGGTGGAGCCCTGTTTCGATGTTGAGATTTCAACAATACCCCTTGAACGGGACGCAGTGTTATTGTCCCAGCTACTGTAGGGACTCGTTGACAGCTGCATTCATTAGAACTGCATGAAATGAAGTAATTTATTCAAGAACACAACGTACTGCCCGGCCCGGGATTCGAAAGAGTGATCTTTCGATCGGAAGTGCAACGCCCTACCCACTAGATCACACACCTTTACAGGTTTTAAATTACATGCACGAAAATCAAAAAACATTCTACTTTTCCAAGTGCCATATCTCCCATTTTCTATTTCTAAACAATATCTGCCAACCAAGTTGCAATTTGTATTCGAACTTGATTCTGAAATAGAGCATGTCAGTGTGGAGAAAAGGTATTTTTGTCTGTACGGAATTTCGTGCTAACAGTAAAAATCTTTCGACTACAACAAGGAACTATCTGGTATTGTCACGTATCAGCATAATTGCGATATATTCTAAATATACATACTGTCTGTTTTTACCTGAAAATGTATTTAGTCGTAAGCCACTGGCCACTATCTGGCCTGTAACTTGTCTATCTAATAAATTTCTATAAAATGCAATTTGAAAATGAGGATCACACTCTACAATGTATAACTGGGTAAATTAAAACAGGAAATAGGTGCAAATGATATGGTTGAAATCAATCTCGCAAACGTTCTGGATCTAGTCGAGAATTAAAACATGAAGAGAAATTGATATCGCTCAAACGAAACTCAGATTCATTAGCAAAGGCTCTTGTCGCAAACTATGCGGAAGCAATGCAAGTGAAAGGACCGTGGGACTCTCTATATAGACGCACTAGAAATAGTATCCACATCTGTTCAATATCGCACCATAAATCTAAAAATATGGAAGCAAACATTGGATGATGTAATCCAAGTGATATATATATAAAGGTAGCGATTTGGGAAAAACTTTAGTACGCCGGGCGAAATGCTTACCGGTATTTCGTCTGTATCTACGTTCTGAGTTCAAATTCTACCGAGGTCGACTTTGCCTTTCATCATTTCGAGGTCGATGAATTAAGTACCAGTTACGTACTGAGGTCGATCTAATCGACTGTCCCCCTCCCAAAATTTCGGGTCTTGTGCCTACAGTAGAAAAGTGTGTATATATATATATATATATATATATATACACCTAGGAAGCAGACGAGATTATCACTATTGATTTTAGCAACCGACTTGTGACTGCACAATGAAGAAATACGCAGCAACTTCTACTACCTTTGCTAAGTCCCTCTCTTTCACTTTACTCTTGAATTGACGAGGACTTACGATGGGAGTTTAAAATGTGTCAACTGACTATTAGATCAGCTATGAATACTGCAGAAGTTGTGTTTTTACCATCACATTATGGTGCTTTCACGATTCCTCTATAATATCATTTATGTATATCCCATCTTATTTTCAGATATCAGTAACGTCTAAATGTTTCCCAAGATGGTAACAGATTTGTATTAAATAAATTAAAATTTGGAAGTAATTTCATTAGAAATCACTCAATCGAGTTTGCTAAGAACAATGTTAATTAATATTTATTAGATAGAAAGTGAGTAGTAAAATTTCTGTTTAGATTTGCCATTCAAAATAATTATATCCTCAAAATAGAATAAATAAATAAATAGATAAATTTGAGTGGACATCAATATAAAAGATAAGTATTTAAGACTTTTATCGATAAAAGCAATCGGGGAGATAGCGGGTTTAACTTACAGATACTTGCAGAGGAATTTGTTTGCTACGAAACATTCTGCTTGAACAATTTAGCAAATCACATTATGTGAAGAAAATCAAATCTGATGAATTCCGACACCAGGCGGTGTAACTAATCGTAGTCAATAACCCCTTAGAGATTAACTTGTCATGTTTTGTAGTCAATCAAATTTTATATCCGGAATCGCTGTACTAATACAGTGGTGCTATATAACCAAGCACATAATAAATTTCTGACGCACTAAATGGAAATAAAAAGATAAAAGAGAGGGGACAATATGAAGTTGATGTGAATGCCTTATTGACAATGGCGAAGATGAACGGGTCCAACTTAAAGTCGAAGATGGGTGAAGTTTCATCTAGCGAGATTTCACTTTATGTATCATATAAGAATGTGTGCGTTTGCGTGTGTGCTTCGTATATAAGAGTGTGTATATCTGCGTGCATGTGTATCGTACGTGTTTGCGTGCAATGTGAGTGTGCATGCACACATTGTGTGCGCGCGTGTGTGAACGGTGTTTTGTGCCCCACAGTGTTTTATAAAATTAGACGTAAGCTAATTTCATGTTCTTTCACAATACGCTATAATCCACTGAACCGTCTCTTATTTCCACTTCATGTTTCTAAGCGGGGGATAGAAAAATCTCCTTTTGAATAACACATTGATCTAGAGAGCATAGATTTTTAACGTTGTAGTGCAAAGAAATAGAATTTGCGTCAAAGTTATAATGTTATTGCGCATAACATCGTTCGATGTGGTTCTGTTTACATCTACAGTGACGTTGTTAGTTTCCAGGCATACATACTGACAATAAATAGAGTGTAGTGTCAGTGGTAAGATACAGGTCACTGACATTTAATTGGCTGCTCTTCTATAAAGTTGCGTACATGATCTTGCTTACTATATCAGTGATGTTGCTCATGATATATTCTGACATTTCAAAACCTGCTTAAAACGTCACATATATACATATATACGTACATATTGTTGTCAATGTATCTGGATTTTACTGGATTTTTGACTTTTCGTCTCTTGCACGGTATATATCTGTATCTCACCTTTAGATTTTAATTTAACCCTTTCTCCTTCGTTAGAAAATGATTTTACAGCCTTACAACATATGTTACGGACTTCATCAATGACTCTATTCCTTGGTGCTCGCACCCACACATACATCACATATTAATGTTCATTGTATTTACAATACGTACATATATATAATATATACAATCTATTGTATATATATACATATATACAATACGTACATATATATATATATATATATATATATATATATATATATGTCTCTTAAAAGATAGAGCTCAAAATCAATGCATTGAAGATACTTTATTGCAGCAACAATTATAATAGCAGAAACAACCACAATAAGCCAAACTTATGCACATTTCAATAGGGTATCCCGAATAAATAAACCACATCATAAGATGTCTCGTAAAATATTGTAACATATTACAACATATTACAAATTGCTGGATAATAGTAGACTTAAGTTTTTTAGGGATATTAATGTAAGCTGTTATTCTAGGAAACAGGATAGTCTATGGTTCATCGTCCCATATGGGAGGCAAGTAAAATCAAATTTAGTTAGTTTATTTAGGAAGGTAGTTAGGAAACATTTTCCAATAAACTCGCTCTACTATAAGGTTATTAACGAGCATAAGGTAAGGTTCGGTTTTTCAAATACCAAAAATTTGACCCAAATTATCGCCGCTCATAAC
>NC_068983.1:139089057-139092095 GCF_001194135.2 Octopus bimaculoides | reverse complement strand
ACTTTAAACTTTTATCCTCAAATTCTAGTCATAATTCTGTTGACATAAACACAGAGAGTAATAATAATAATACAGACAATGTTCGAGATGTTAGTCAAGACAAAAAGGATATGGATAATACCATTAACTTTGATAATAAAATAATAGAAATATCTGAAGATAACCCTAATAGAATAAGATTCCTTAGTGCAAATGCTAAAACTAAAAACATTGTGTATAGGTGTAATGTTATAACGGATAAGAAGATTTGGAGTTATATTGGGGCTTCGTCACTTGAAGTCTCGAAACGAATTTCTAATCATTACTCGTCCTTTAGGGATAGGAGTAAACAATATAGTACGGCGCTTAGTAGTTTGGTTTAGAAATTGAAAGATGAGAAAAGGGATCACTCCCTTGAATGGTTGATAGTAGGCAAATCGATGCCGTACGACAAGGGTAAAACTACTTGTTCGTTATGTAACTTGGAATTATTTTCCATACTTTTTTCCAAGGGTCACCTATTTAATAAAATAACGTTTAAAGCTTACAGATGTCTACATATGTATAGGCATACGTATGCATTTTATAAATAGGAATTACCGGAATGTGTATAGGCACAAGTTTGCAATTTAGGAATAGGTATATTCATCTCTATATATTTTACAGGAATTAGGTCTGTGGCGCAAAGAGTGTATATGTCTATGGGTATAGGTATACATGTGGAGACATGCGAGAGTGTATGTGTGTATATATGTATATGTATATATGTGTGTATGTATGTATATATATATATATTTGTGTGTGTATGTATTTGTATATGTATGTGTATGTGGGTGGGTACATATATGTGTGTGTATGTATATGTATATGTGTGTGTATGTGTATATATGTATGTGTGTATATGTATGTGTATATGTATATGTATATATGGGTTTTTATTTATATAAATATGTAACTTTTTTGATATATATGTGTGTATGTGTGGATGTGTATATGTGCTTGTATGTATGTGAATGTGTGTTATGGTTGTATGTATGTGTGTACATTTATATGTAAGTGTACGTGTATGTATATATATGTGTGTATATATATGTATGTATGTGTGTATCTGTGTGCGTTTATATGTGGGTGTATATGTATGTGTATATATATGTGTGTATATGTATATGCATGCATATGTGTACGTATATATGTGTTTGTGTGTATATAGTTATATATTTAAAAAAATAATATAGAGAGAGAGAGATATATATGGGTGTGTGTATGTAAGTATAGGTATATATGTGTTTGTGTATGTGTGTGTGTGTGGGTGTGGGTGTGTGAGTGGGTGTGTGTGTGCGTGTGTACGGGCGGGTATAATTAATTAATATATTATGGTTATAGAAAGATCCATTAGGAAATCTTGATGTATATGGGGGATAAAATTTTGGCAAGGGATTTGTACGCTGTAAACCGGGCGGTTTACGTCACTGGATTTGAATTGATTTGTTTGTTTACATTCTGAAATAAAATAACGATGGTAGGTTGCGTACCGTCGATTATTCTTTCACCCTCTTGGATGATGTGTGTGTTTTGCTAATAATAGTAATATTGGTGATGGCAATAATGCGACCCTGAAGAGATGGAGTATCCAGCAATTTGTAATATGTTGTAATATGTTACAATATTATACGACACATCTTATGATGTGGTTTATTTATCCGGGATACCCTATTGAAATGTGCATAGGTTTGACTTATTGTGGTTGTTTCTGTTATTATAATTGTTGCTGCAATAAAGTATCTTCAATGCATTGATTTTGAGCTCTATCTTTTAAGAGACACACACACATATATATATATATATATATATATATATATATATATATATATATATATATATATATATATATATAGATAGATAGATAGATAGATAGATAGATAGATAGATAGATAGATACATACATACATACATACATACATACATACATACATAGTGACAAAATGTTTAAGACAATAGAATATATGTTCACTATGTGTAGGCACGTAGATATTTAAAGAAGATTCACATGATTTATTTCATATTGTTATATTTAAGTATTCTCCTACATGGATTAGTATGATGATAAAAAGTGTCATATGAATAACTTCATTTGAACATACTTTTCAAATAACAGATATTTTGAGGGAAAAAAAAATATTATTTGTTAGACATCGTGCTGTGACAAGAACATTAGAAATATACGTCAAGAAATTTATTGAAATTGTCTTATTACTGCCCCTAGCGAAAATACTCAGCTACTCTATGCCGTCACTGAATTATATTGCATTAACATGTACATAATATCTGAGGTTTTTTTTGTATATAATTTTTAATTTTCGCTTTATGAATACTTTTGAGAATTATTACATATGCGAAACAAATTAATCATGATTTCTGAAAAAGATCTTGCACGATTACGTCGTATTGATTTATTCCGACTCAGCAGACAGCCTTATGCTTTGAGAAGCAGAAGACATAGGGTTTCTAAAGTTCTTGCTGATATCAAGAGTTCACTACGTAAGGAAATGTTATTTCAATAGTTTCATTCACAAATATTGCTGTCATCATTTTTAAAATTTAATCAGAAGTTTACTTCGCAACTACGTTTATATAGAGAATTTCTTTTATTAGATTCATATTCTCCCGAGCTTACTCTTGATGCACAGGGTTTGTTTAATCGTTAGGAAGGGTACTATGCCACATGATAGTCTACAATCTTTGGCTATGTCTGCAATCTTTTGGGCAGTAATGATTCATACTTAGACAACAGCTTGCTTCTGAATCCGATAATTGCCTAAAGGCCGAATTCTGATTACATCTGTAACACATCTTTGTAAAGGAAAGTAAGAATTATGAAGAATTGCACATTTCTTACGAAAGAATCAGGAAAGAAAAGGCCACAGCAGGAAAGCAACTGCCAGATTGGATGAAGAATATCAAGTGCTTATGGCAAAACCCAGATCCTTCCCAAAATATACGTAATTAGAATATAGGCTATGTGCAGTTGATACCGAGTTCTTACTTCACTCATAGATACA
>NC_068983.1:139087935-139088848 GCF_001194135.2 Octopus bimaculoides | reverse complement strand
TATATATATATATATATATATATATATATATATGTAATGATACAGCTATAAACATTTTCGTTCAGGATTTATTGGATTATATTTCTCTCTTCGTAAACCCTTGCAATTGACGCAAAACCAGGATTCTTTACACCTGAAAAATTTCGATATTAGTCTGGGAATTCGACAGTGAAAGTATCCTAAATTTCAGGATGAGTACTGCATTAGAATTTCTCTACCATCCTATTCTCCTAGGACCTTATGCATGTATGTGTTTGCCTGCGCGCAGGTGGGGGGGGATGTGTGCATGTGTGAGTGTGTGTATATGTGTTTGTAGTGTTATATTTGGGGATGGACATTTTGGTAATAAGCACAGGCATTACTTATTTGATCTTTACATTAGTTTTATTATTACTATTATTAGGTTTTCACATCTATATTGAAGAGATGAGGAATTATGTACATTATTAATATTATTTACATTATTTACAATTGACTGATATTTTTCCTCATGTTGTTGGTTGTTAACACAACGTTTCGGCTGATATACCCTCCAGCCTTCATCAGGTATTTTTCGATGTTATTATTATTATTAATATTATTATTTTATGTTTGACTTTTGTTTTGCATTTGTACAAGTTGGATCCAAGTCTCACCCAGAGACCTCAAGAGACAACAAGTTAGAAGTTCATGTAGGTGTTATGCCTAGGGTACCATATATTTGGATTTGTACAGTTTTGTTCAAGTGAATGTTTAAGAAACCATAAGAAACCATATTATTATTATTATTATCATTCAGTAGTTTTATTTTTATAACGTACTTTCACTTCACTACCGAGCGCAGCTCTGTGCGCCTTGGGTATGTGCTGTGGTTTGCTGTGGTGCTCTTATGTTTACTGTATTGAAAGTGTTTTGCGTAGAATGTGTGCAGTAC
>NC_068983.1:139081739-139087064 GCF_001194135.2 Octopus bimaculoides | reverse complement strand
TGTGTGTGTGTGTGTGTGTGTGTGTGTGTGTGTGTGTGTGTGTGTGTGTGTGTGTGTGTTTGTGTTTGTGTGTGTGTGTGTGTAGTTGCTACTGCTTTTCCACGAAGCCGCAGCTAATTGCAGACACGCGTTTCCGCTTATATGTCTCTGCGTGGTATTTTGTATGCTATCTTTACCTCAAATTTTACTCGTATTGTTTGTGTGATTTTTCCGTCTTTATTCTTTCCATCATATGTGTGTATGTGTGTGCACGTGCGCTTGTATGTGTATGAAACCACGTGGCATTATTATTAGATCGTTGCGGTCATGAATGTAAATGCCGTCTTGATTCCTTAGAAGGCCAGTATGTTGTTTGCTTCAGTAAGGTACATCACTGCATTTTATACCAATCTAACAGCTGAAGATGACTAGCAGTGCACTGCTCTTCCCTTTTCGCTGTCACATCCTAGACGAAACATTGTGTCAAGGATGGAAGATCCAAGAGCGTTTCTCGAAAACATGGTACATAGTGTCAAGCCACAATCATTCGTGATTGATGGCTAAAGATACGTATGTGTGTGTCTGTGTGTGTCTGTGTGTGTCTGTGTGAGTATGTGTGTGTGCGTGTGTGTATGTGTGTGTAAGTTAAAAACAAGTATGTGACTATTTCTTGTATATGGTGTTCAAAATTGTTCTGTATATGGTGTTCAAAATGGGCTGTGACCTGTTCATATCGAGACATCAATATTTGTAACGGTAACTGAACCCCTCATCCAGAACTGTGCAATTGTAATTTTGGCGTCGACCCTGAGATAGACAAATGTTCAATAAACATATAGTGACCCAAACTTCATCTTTACCGTATCATCGGTTTCATTATTCACAACGGTTCAACATTCGCCCACCTACTAACGTCGCAGCAGCTGACATTGATATACTGATATAGTCACCATTACAGCTCACTTAGACTTAATCCTGTGTCAAACGACATATATAGTCACAGTCAACATGAATTTTACTAACATTTTGATTTTACTCTTAGTGTCAGGTCACCCTCTCAGTAAAAATTGTTTGTTATTATCAAACTAGCTTTAAAACAACACCTGCAATTTAACATTTATGAGCGTGTATGTGTGTGTAAGTGTATATATTGTTATGATTTACTAGAAAAGCACGAAATAGAAACTTGAAAAAAAATGCAATTTTTCATATTAAAATTTAATTGGCAATCTAATTGAGAAATGCAATTAAAATATATACTGAAATATCGGTGTGGGACTCATATTCTTTTTGCCAGTCTCCTATTTACATAGTTCTGTTCTTATAGAGTATCATTAAGAATATTCATTGAAAAATTTAGTAATTACAATAATAGCAGCCAGAAATTAATAAGGTTTGAAGAGCGGAATTTTATTAAAGAAACTCAACAATAAAGATAAATATTGATCCAGGATAATTTAAAATGGTAATAATAATGAAAAGAGCATTTTCGTTTTATTTGCATTGATATCATCATAATAATTTTTCTAAAATCAATTATTCATTATTTTCAAAAGTATTTCTTACTTGTCGCATATTTATGAAATGTAAAAATAGGAATCAACGCCAAAATACGTTATTTCATTAATAAATAAACCGCTGTCACTCTAATGACTGAAATATTAGATAATCGAGAAAATTTGTGATAGTCTATAAACCAACAAAAAGTATTTACAAATTGAAATTAATTATTTTGCTGTAAAGAGAAGTTCAACTTCTCTGAAAAGAGAAGTTTCGTTCAGAATGTGCGAAGGTTATGTCACTTGACTCGACTAACTAAAATGATCAACTAATAAAACCAGTGTTCTTTATGTTAAATTTAGGCCAAAGTTTGGGGTTGCATGTTTAAAAATCTCCACAGAGCTCTGCATGCCTTTTTCGCTATGATAGCAAGGAGAACTGATTTAAGTGTACAATACATGAATCTCACTTGCAGGTTACACAAATAGAGTTTATACCTTCTTTTGCAGTGTTATATGTTATATATGATTCACCAGTGTTCACGGAAAGACACAGAATTGCATTTTGCTCCATGGGAAAATAACTTTCGATAATTATCAGAAATATTTTCTCTAATGATATTGACAATATTGCTCTGCCAAGGCTTGCGAAAATTAAAATAAGTTGTGCTGTGATATAAGGAAGCTATTGCGGTCATCGTAAATACCAGGCATTACCTATTCCATAATTTCTCTTGTCAAGGGCTATAATGAACCAAACTGAAACAAACTGCTCGTGAAATTAACGTACAAGAGTGGAGCACTCCACAGACACACGTATTCTTAATGTGGTTCTCATGGTGATTCAGCGTGACACAGAATGGGACAAGACTGGACCTTGGAATTACAGGTACATCTCATTTTTGCCACCTGAGTGAACGGGAGCAAGGACACAACGCACCGCAGTGAAACGAACTTACGACCGTGGACCGATTATGTGAACTACTGTCACGCGCCTTTACACACACATAAAGTAATACCTCGTCATTAATATAAAATACATATACACACATACATGCATATATGATCGTTATATATGAGCGTGTGTGTTTGTGTGTGTGTGTGTGTGTGTGTGTGTGTGTGTGTGATCGTTTAATGGCAATTATCTTTCAATTAATCGTAATTATTTTCCACTCTAAATCTAAATTATACATTGATAATGTTTATCATGAATAATATTGTGAAACTCTACACACAAGCACAAACTCTAAACACAAACACACACACACACGCACACGTACACACAAGCACACACCCCCTGCGTGTGTCAGTGTTTGTATACATTAGATTTCTAAGTAAATAATTTCAAGCATGAAATATAAAGGATCTGGTATTGAATTAGATTTAATTACATCAGTTTCAATTCACTGTACATTTTGTGGACACACCAGGTTAACCCTGTCTTTTATCTTTTAAATTTTACTTTTTATGTGGTTGGACTGCAGCTATGCTGGTGCGTCACCTTGAAGGGTTCATTCGGCCTATTCTATCGCAATATTTGTTTTTAAATCTGGCACTTTATCGGTTTCTTTTGTCAAATCGCAAGGATTACAGAAATATATACTAACAAATATCGGTTGTGAAGTGGTACTGGGTGACAAGCACTGATACAGGCATCAACATAAACATACACACATAGATATATAAGGCGGCGAACTGGCAGAAACGTTAGCACGCCGGGCGAAATGCTTAGCGGTATTTCGTCTGCCGCTACGTTCTGAGTTCAAAATTCCGCCGAGGTCGACTTTGCCTTTCATCCTTTCGGGGTCGATCAAATAAGTACCAGTTACGCACTGGGGTCGGTATAATCGACTTGATCCGTTTGTCTGTCCTTGTTTGTCCCCTCTGTGTATAGCCCATTGTGAGTAGTAAAGAAATAACACATAGATATATACATATATGTAAACGATGGGTTCTCCTTTTGTTTCCGTCTACGAAGTTTATTTACAAGGCTTTGGTCGATCCAGAGCTAACGTGGAACTGAACCCAAAACCTCGCGATTACAGTCCGAGCTTCTTACCCACTCTGTCATACAGCACTTTCTTTCTCTCTTTGAATTTATTTTTAATTTCATAAATGAATTAACTTGAATAATAAGTGTTTAAGCAAATGAGGATTTGAAGTGGCGTTTCTTTCATTCAATACGTTAATATTTCTTTCTTCATAAGGGCGGCGAGCTGGTAGAAATGTTAGCATGTCTGGCGAAATACTTAGCGGTACTTCGTCTGTCTTTACGTTCTGAATTGAAATTCTTCCGAGGTCGACTTTGCTTTTCATCCTTTCGAGGTTGATAAATAAATTAAGTGTCAGTCTAATCGACTGGCCCCGGATCTTTTCCTTTTGGCCGGGACATAGAAAAAATGATTTTTTGTAACTAAACACTTTCAAATTTCGTATACTGGTAGAATGTGTCATTTAAAACATCATTTACTCTTGGCGTTTTTAAGAAAATTCTTGATTTTCGAAGTTATTTTGTGTTAAAGTTGTCGTATTTTGGTAATTTCAATCAATCAATGATGTCTGTTGAGGTGAAAACAATTACTGCTGTGGTTTGTCAACAAGACGTTCTGGTGGTGTAAATTTACTTTCTCGCTGTTATTTCTGATATATTTACATTTGAGATAAACGTGTACATAGTTTAATCAATTCGGTTATTAGTTATTTAAAAAAAAAATTCAGTTTATTTTGTTTGTGGAAGTATTTTCGTTTTGTTTTAGCGTTTACGAAATTTCCTATTTTACCAGTATGAAAGTGTTTAGTTACAAAAAATTATTTTTTCTATGTGCCGGTCAAAAGGAAAAGATCCCTGGTCCCATCCCCAAAACTTTCGGACCTTGTTCCTAAAGTAGAAAAGAATATCCATTTTTTTATGAAGGTGGTCAGCTGGCTGAAATGCTAGCACGCCGGGCGAAATGCTTAGAGGAATTTCGTCTGTCTTTACGTTCTTAGTTGAAATTCCGCTGAGGTCGACTTTGCCTTTCATCCTTTCAAGATTGACAAACGAAGTACCAGTTGTGTACTGGGGTGATTTTAATCGATGGGCCTACTCCCCAAAGATTTCAGTCTCTGTACCTTATGAGACATTATAGTGGCTATTATATCGTCACGTTTCTATCTTTATTGTAACGTCAATTCGCATTCTATGTCGTTTGGAAATAATATATATTTTGCTAAATTAGTAAACTAAAAAAAAGAATATTGATAGTTCAGCGAGATAAAATCATATTTTCTAATATATTTTTCTCACCATCGATTAAACTTTTACAAAGAATCAAACCCAATAAGCTTGTGCTCACGGATATTCATGTGTTTCGTTGTCACCATAAAAAAAAAATTCCTACATTCCTGAAGTATTGTCTTGGCGCATACACTTTCCGTTTGTATTTTACTGTACAGGAGGAGTTTAGCAGCAGTCGCTATTTAAAATTGTTTTACTGAAATGCTTTCTGCGCACTAGTTTTATTATCAAATATATATTTCTTTATATAGTTTGAGTGCGGTATAGTATATTGCTGTGTCGTCTACATGAGATAGATGTCTGATTAACAATTGTTTCGTTTCTACAGATTATATTCTTGGCAAGACCAGTGTTAATATACAGAAAAGTATAACGTAAAGTGCTGAATATGTTTCGTACACGTACATAATCACATTACCACCTGATTCGGATCTCTCTCTGTCTCTCCACACTTTCTCCGTATATAAATACACACGTATACATACAGACAGATAGAGAGACGATGAGAGAGAGAGGGGGTGAGAGAGAGGGGGTGAGAGAGAGGGGGTGAGAGAGAGGCATTATAGGCAT
>NC_068983.1:139080556-139081729 GCF_001194135.2 Octopus bimaculoides | reverse complement strand
AGAGAGAGGGGGGTGAGAGAGAGGCATTATAGGCATTTGCTTAGATAAGTATTGGTATGAGGTCTTTTTATTAATGCAGTCTGACAGTTGAAAGATCACATTTATTGGACGTTTTCTAAGAATTTGGACTATTGTCAGTCGAA
This sequence comes from Octopus bimaculoides, assembly GCF_001194135.2. Lineage (NCBI taxonomy): Eukaryota > Metazoa > Mollusca > Cephalopoda > Octopoda > Octopodidae > Octopus > Octopus bimaculoides. The sequence continues at coordinate 139,081,586 of NC_068983.1, read as the reverse complement.
ATCAATGTTACTATTGTATTTCAGCAATGCTCGTGGTGAGCTTTTATTGATCGTTCAATGATATTTTCATTGCAGAGACTGAGATCCACTTATAGTAAACGATACACACTGTACCATTTCAAATCTTTTATTGGTAACCAACCAATAAAATTGCGTGACAAAATAGCCATGAATTTGTGTTTTGTGAAAAACTATATTATATTCTTAAGCTTGTAAAAATTACCGTTTTGACGGCAGGATTTAATGCCACGTTCACATACAATAGACTACTGATAATAACTCCAATGGAAAAATGATGTTAAATATTAGAGATTTCAATGAAATCAAGTGTATAATTTAATTTATTATTATCTCTATTTAATTGTATTTGTTTAAAACATAATAGGAAAAATAAACTGCTAAAAAGACTACAACAAAATACATTTATAAAAATAAGTATTGCTGATATTCGTCTCCATGACACCATTAATCCTGAATATATGATCATGTTAAGTAACATTCCATAAATTTTCATATACAATGAAAAATATTTTGCAATCTGATATTGAAAGTGAAGACTTTAAAAAATGTATTTATAATGATGCCAAAATAGAGAAATATTTGGTAAAAAAAGAATGAAATTAGTATATGGGGTACTGTTAAATATGGCATATAAGGATTATTAATTCCATAAAATATTTGACGTAAGAAAATTTGCCGTAATGTATATTTCGTTCATTTATATTTGCTAACACACTACGCTGGCAACTTGCTTTCACTTTCGGTTTTCACTGAAACTATTTCTGAATAACTTATTTCGATACCTATTTAAACATATGTATATACAGATATAGACTCTCCTCACTCTCTCACTCACTCTTTCGCCTTCATTCTTTCTCTCTCTTTCTCTCACACGCGCACGGTCACACGCATGCACACACACATATATTCATACACACACACTCAAACACAGCACATGCACACTGACATACACTTACGGACATACAAATACGTACATACATATATATATATATATATATATATATATATA
>NC_068983.1:139076816-139080162 GCF_001194135.2 Octopus bimaculoides | reverse complement strand
GTGTGTGTGTGTGTGTGTGTGTGTGTGTGTGTGTGTGTGTGTGTGTGTGTGTGTGTGTGTGTGTGTGTGTGTGTGTGTGTGTGCGCGCGTAAATATCCGGATGTATGATTATATATTACTGTCCCTCTACTTACCGAGAATTTACCACTAGATTTTCACAGAAGTTTTATTGCCTAATATCAGAAGGCACTTTATTCTTGTTTAAATGGCACATGAAAACCGAGTAGGATCGTAATGAAATCTTGGTCATAAAATATTCAACAATATTCCGTTATTTATATACATTATTTAAACATTAATATTTATGGCTTACTTTTTTCTTTTAAATTATAGCGCAGGCATATTTATCATCAGGATAACCTATAACATTTTTTTGATACTGACAATGTATCCCCTAAACTTTGAATAGAATAGTATATCACGTAGATTGCTTGTTTTCAATAGCCAAATCGTATGTCCATATATAATCTCCAAAGCGGCTTGTTGGGATGATGGGGTTGTATCTGGTTTTGGCGGAATAATTTATTATAGTGGTAAAGCTATAAAGTATATCGCCGTATACAGCGCTTTTCTTCCGATAAAGCTAACAAAGATAGTTAATGCTTCACTTAATCTAGGTACTGATAATAACATGTTTTGTTATAAATAGTCTATATGAAATCGAGATAAAAAAGTAAGGTGCCATGGCCTGAAAGTTTAACTGCGGAGTATTTTTAGAACAGTGCGGTATAGAGTAGATAAATACTTATTAGTTAAGAGTGCGCTAGCGTACTTAACAATCCAATAAACTCTATTTGGCTAGAAGTACATTTTTAGGGAAGACAACATTGTGAAATAGCTAAATGGAATAGCTGAATCGAATAGCTAAATGAATAGCTGATCAAAAAATGCTGAGAATCTTCTGAGTAGCGTTATGCGATGAGGTGCGTAACTCAGTGATCTTGATAATGAGGCTACTCTTCAAAATTGAGAGGTCACAGCTCTGGTAATTAGGACATTTGATTCTAATGTCAGACAAAATGAACCCAAGATGAATTGCTCGAGGCGCATCAAATTAAAGGTAGACCAAGTAGGAGATGGTTGGATAATATCCATAATGTTAATTGGTCAAGCTTGAGAATAAAACCGGAAAATGCACTGACAATGCATATATTCAAGTGTGTTCATCTTTTCGTCTATTCATCTAAGGCATCTCAGATGGCGAATTTCTGGAATGTTGTCCCTTATGCTGTTAATAGATTGGATTTGTAGAATCTTCGTCTGTTTCTGTTACTCTTTCTTCGAAAGATCTGGTATTTCTAGGATTTTGCACCTATGTACAATATGTACAAATTAGAATTTATAGTCAGGGTACAAGAGCTGTAAGTTCCTCATTAATTCACCAAAAATATCCTCTTTTGCCTGGACGTATGATGGTAAATTCACATCCGCTGGGCGGCTGACCTCTAGAAAAACATGAATTGTGTTCCCTGTTTCATAGAAAAAATACCAGTTCTGTTATATTTGCACAGAATTGATGTTTTTAGTGGTTTCTTCCACCAGCATTCTTTGCTTTTAAAGATGTGAATACCTGTTGGGTTTGACATGCCTTTGATATATACATCAGAGCAAACATTTCGATGGATGGCGTTGTAAATAGTCATTGCAACTATATCATAGCTCAGGTGCAGATAGTATCTCATAGACATTTTGGGCCAGTTGCTAATGATGTGGGTAATACCTTCCAACTACTATAGCAGAGCACATATTTTATATTGCCACGTCGAAGTTTGGTGGCATTTTTGTGTGTCTTCTTTATCAACATGTTCCATTATGTGTATTTGCATGTATGTATGTATGTTTGTATGTATGTATGTATGTTTGCATGCATGTATATATGTATGCATGCATGTGTGTATGTGGGAATGGGAGGAAAGACGACGTTCTCAAGCTTTTCGCAATACTAATGAAACTGGTTGGAGTAAGAGGGAGTGTTGTCCTCAGACCAGAAAACTTCTTGGATTACCGACAGCACAATCAGATAAAATAAGTTACCACAGACAATTTAGTATATCCGCCGGAAAAAAAAAATATTCATAGTCTTTGAACAACGAATTTTGCATCCAATGATTGGGCCAATTTGCAACCATGGTAGAACACTCTAGGTGTTATGCGGAGAAAGTGTATTCTGGTCGGAGAGTGTTTGAATCAGATGCCTTTACCTAACCGGCTTGTGCTAATAATCAGACTACAATACAAGGTTCTGACTAACGCATACTTTCCGATATGTACCGACTACTGGACGATATGGGAGTACTTAAGTATTACTTTTCTCATGAAAACTTATAAGTATCTCTAATATTTTCATGGTACAGAAATGCGATATTTTCACATTGTTCCGTTATTAAACTATTTCAATAGAGATGATGTTGTTCATGTTACTTACATCCGTGCAATATCATAAATATATATCAAGTATTGATAACTGATATCTCTGAGAGATAACCATACCTAGGATTATTAGAACATACTTCAGATATTGAGAAATATTCCTAAGCGTTCACAGTTGTTAATATATTGAATATCAATTCACTAGAAATCAATATAGAGCATATGAACATATCAACTAGAAAGCTTTGGCAGAAGATAGATTCAATACTCTCATACACTCGCGTGTACGCACACACACACATAATAATGCGTGAGTGTAATAACGTGTGTGTGTGTGTGTGTGTGTGTGTGTGTGTGTGTAGTATATTTTACGTTTGTACGAAAGTTGATTATTCCTCACGATTCAGCAACAACAACTAATACTCAAATGTCGAAGGTGAGGTGGCGTTCATAAGATTATAATTATTCGCACAATTAGCCACATCATTAAGTATGATATTTGTTTAAATATTTACTTCTACACTACATATTAATCGGTTTGATCTTCAATCGTCATCAGGTATCTTATTCCCGACTGATGTGTAGGATGGTGGTAAATATTAGGAGGTGATTAATATATAAAAATGAGGTTAATAGTCCGAAAAATTATAATCTAATTAAGAATTAATACTCATGGGTTCTCATTAATTGGCAATAATTTTAATTACAACAATAAAATGACCACATTCCTGCAAAATCGCCTAGGAATATTAACGTATGAGGCCATTGCTCATAGAGATTAAATATTCGAGTGTATGCGTGTATGTTTGATAGATTCAGATATATCTGTGTGTGTGTGTGTGTGTGTGTGTGTGTGTGTGTGTATACATATACATAAATGCATACATGCCCGCACACACACGCTTATATCCATATATGTATATACGTATGCATGAATGTTTGTAGATGGATAGAAATATATATATATATATATATA
>NC_068983.1:139075575-139076168 GCF_001194135.2 Octopus bimaculoides | reverse complement strand
TATATATATATACTATGGGATTGCTATAAACCTCTCCACGTCCTAGAAATAGACGCCAATAGACACTAATATCATCTTAGAAGCCTGGGCTCTAGTCTTGAAAAAGTCGTTTCATCGACTACAGCCCATGTTTTATTTTGGGGAGTTTTAAGGTGGTATTAGCATTTTTGGCGTCTATTTCTAGCACTTGGAGAGGGTTATAGCCAATCCCAGGTTATAATTATGTATATAAATATAATATTTGTAAAATTCCCCTATAAGGTTCTTATCTCCGCGCTGTCCAACTTGGTAATATCATTATGATTTTACCCTTTATTATATATATATATATGTATATATATTTCCGGTCCTTTCACAATGTAACCTCGTGGGCATTGGTACCATTTTCCTCTTCCTCCGTTTTTCCATTCTCCGAACTTTCCATCTTTCCGACGAAGGGCTACGCCCGAAACGTCATACTCTCTCTCTTTCCTTTTCCGAGCGCCCAATAACAATATCCGTATCACGTCCTCACTTTGTTGTTTTTTTTGTTATTGTTTTTTTGTGTTTTTTTTAACTTATATATATTTATATATATATATATATATATATAT
>NC_068983.1:139072988-139075117 GCF_001194135.2 Octopus bimaculoides | reverse complement strand
TATATATATATATATATATATATATATATATACATAAATGCAAGAAAAAAAGATCTCATGTGCATTATATTATAAAGGTGATTGTGCCATTGGAATTTAATAACAAAAGTTTCACATCACGTCGCATTTTCTTGTAAATTACCGACTTAACAACTATGCGATTTATACCAAATGTCCACGATACCATAATTTTATTTCGCTCTGAATATCAGATTAAATACGTCCATTGTAATTGATTCATAAATGTAGAATGTATAGGCATGTTTGTTAGCACTATATAATGTATTAATCTACATTTTATTAATTACTACTTCGTTTGTCAGATATCTCAGGTGTGTCACGCTTCAGGTTCCAGCAGGAGCCACCCAGCACTTCTGGGCTCTATTTTCCCTTTTACCTGTTTTCCATTGACGGTATATCTTGATGGAACCTCTCTGCACGTTCATCACTCACATCTCCTGCATTATCTGCAGATGAGCACGAAGAAAGTGTATCTTCAGTTACATATTGCATCCGATATCTTTGTAGCTCTTGAATCTCACTTGGTCACTTGGTACTTTCTTTGCATATATCTGTGAATGCATACCAGGCCGCTAGTTCAGTTTCATCCATTGTCGCCTCGAAGTCCCCATCCGTTATAAGTTGACGAATCCGAGGGCCTGCAAATATGCCCTCTTTAATCCTTATTTTAAGGAAGATCGCCTTATGTTACTGGAAATACCGCTTGTTATGTTGCAGTGCTTTGGTAAGTTGCTTCATTAGGCCTAGTTTTACATGCAATGGTGGAAAAATGATTTTCTCCTTCTTAACTAGTGGCTCATGGTTTACATTATGTCATCCAGGCATCATAGTTTCCCGAGGTGGCCATTCTGAGCGTACATAATATTCTGACCTAGCCCTACTGTCCCACTTGCAAAGGAAACACATAAATTTAGAGTATCCAATTTGTAGCCCAGTAAGTAGGGCTATTATTTTCAAGTCCGCACAAATTAGCCACTCATGCTCCTTATATCTTATGCTGTCTAGAATAAAAGCGAGGTTCCCATATGTCTCTCTTAGAATGATTGAATGAGCAATTGGAACTGAAGACATGGTGCTCCCAAGGTGAAACAGAATAATTTTTATGCTGTAAAGGGAAACATCTATGAATAACTATGAATAACAATGACATTGAATAGATCTCTGATATCATTACAATAAATCAAGTTGTTTTCTTCAAAAGTGTAGAATTGCTGTCTGCAGAACGCTTTCTAAATACTGTAATTCAAGCATCTTCATCCAACAAGTTCCATTATTGCAGACGTGAAGCCAGGATTTCACTTTATTTTTAAGTACGTGTTAAATCACAAACTAGATCATAGAGTTGAGGTTAGGTGATGAGGTGTGGTTCTTGTCAGATACATCATGGATTTGGACCCATTTAACTATAAAAATATTGAGTGTACTTTTATAATTTTCATAGCTTAGGTTTATAAATACCTTACGAACACCACATTAAAATTACATTAAAACCTGTTCATAATTTTTAGAGTTGTCAGTTTCGGCCCAGTCTTGTTTGCACTCAATTTCTACAGAACTATCAGTGTGTTTAACGTAAGATGGAAATTTACGAGAAACTGGAGTGTCATAGAGAGAAAAGACTGTTATATTCATGATCTACACACAAAATACCCATAGAAAAGTTTTTTCTCACTTCCGGGTTTTTTTTTCATTGTTATACAAGGTAAATTTTATATATATATATATGCGTCTGTGCAGGCATATATGTATGCATATGTATATACAAGTGTATATATATGCGTGACTATATGGGTGAGTGATTATATGTCGCTATGTATGCGTCTACATACCCGGTACATTATGGCACCCATTTCGACCGCTAACTGACCAGCCTATAATTATTCATGTTTATCTTTGATTTACTTTATTCTCCTACATCCACTTTTTGCATACACATACATGTGTATATGAATGAGTATGTATGTATGTATGTATGTACATGAATATATGTGCATGTGTGATTGTATATCTGTGTATAGCTGTATGTATGTCTACATGCATACATGTGTGTGTGTGTGTGTGTGTGTGTGTGTGTGTGTGTGTGTGTGTGTGTGTGTGTGTGTGTGTGT
>NC_068983.1:139071893-139072585 GCF_001194135.2 Octopus bimaculoides | reverse complement strand
GTGTGTGTGTGTGTGTGTGTGTGTGTGTGTGTGTGTGTGTGTGTGTGTGTGTGTGTGTGTGCGTGCGTGTGTGTGTAAATATAAACACATCATACGCCACATACTTTAGATTTAGAAGAAAGTAATAAAATGAAATAACCCCTCTTGACCGTATCTCCTACTAAACTTCACCCAATTTTAATAGAACAGTTTTTATTCATGATAGCTATTACTGCTAAATATTTCTGCAAACTTCATCTTACTAATAAAGAGTTGAAAATTTTGCAACCATACAGTCATATACATACCTGTATATATACACACGCACACGCAAACAAACGTACACAAACACACATATACTTATACGTATATATGCATATGTATATACGAGTATGATATATATTTATGAATACATGTGTATACATACATAGATATATATATACTATGTATGTGTGCTAAGTTATGTGTCTTAATAGTTGTAAAGGACGTTTCGTTAAATAGTGAAGTTTGGAATCCTTATAAAAAAATGTTATTCTTATTTCGCCACTTATACTTATATACGTAGGTATGCAACACACTATGCCTCTCATTCTCTCTCTCTCTCTCTCTATCTCTCTCTTTCTCTCTCTATCTCTCTCTCACTCTCTCTCTCTCTTTCTCTTTCTCTTTCTCTCTCTTTCTATCTATTTATCTCTCTTTCCCTCACTATATAT
>NC_068983.1:139069411-139071681 GCF_001194135.2 Octopus bimaculoides | reverse complement strand
TATATATATATATATATATATATATGATATCCCTCGTATTCTCGCCTACTCATTTTGTCACCTCTTCTCTCCCCCTCTCTCTATCTCTTACGAACACAACCTAATCATTGCATTGAAACACGAACTTTAAACTTTGTTAAGCTCACCTCGTGAAAACATGAACTGATATTTTTCAGTAAAACATTTTCTTTATTTGAACATAACTTTGTATCTTTAATTTCATAGATGTACATATGTTTATATCACATGCATAAACACACACACACACACACACATACACACACACACGTACATACAAACACACATATATTTATATATGCATATATATACATGCCACTCTAGATACGAATACTTTTCATACTTTCACTATATGCATATTTATGCATATATATATATATATATATATATATATATATATATACGTACATAAAACTATATACATTAAATGAGTTTGTAAGGATATATTATGCAGGCGGATAACGTGTTTGCTCTTAGTTCGGTTCCAGATACCGGGTAACACAACGATCCGTATTCGATGCCCTTGCCTACAATAAGTTATATATTGGTAAATTTTTTCGTTGGTTAGTTCCATGTATCATATCCATGACTTCAAATATCCCACACGGTGTAAAATAACGTCAATAATAAGGAGAATGAAGATTTGCACATCAATCATTTATATCACAGTTATTTACAGCATATTACCATGACTTGCACCTGTTTCCACTGCAGTGACTGTACATTGTTGCATATGTGACCTTGCAATATTGTCAGTGCAGTTTCATCAGAGCCTGTACCTTAGGTCCGCTTCGAATTAACCTGGATGAAGAAAGAGTTTGTTGTTTAGGGTTCTGTAGAAGGTTGCTATTAGTAGGAACTTCACCTGGGGCTCATCCCTACCATAGCAGTAGGTGGACCATAGTCTTAAATATGACAAGGATGTGTGTGTTTATTTTTGTCTTTACTATGTTCTAAGTATTTCATAATAGTTCTGTGTACTGTTGTAATACAGTACATTGTCTACATAGAAGTATTTAGTTAGATTTCATTCATTTTACTGGGATTTGGTTGCTCCTTATTAATATCGTGTATTGTGTAATGTTTTCATTTAAGTTATACAGATTTCCATTTGCAAAAGAGAAGACAACTCAGTGCTCGTTCCTGTCTTGCATTTTCTAATATCTATTAGTGTAGATTTGGTAGTTTCTCCACGCACAAGTCATATCACTTCCCACCTATTCTATAAGGAACGAGCACTGTTATTGTTATTCCTTACCTACAAAAAGTTTTACCATATATTAGATGAAATGAGAGAGTAAAGGAATGTCATAACATGTGGTACAGTAGTGATTCATGCTGACAGAAAATTTTCAGTGAAGTTGTTTTTAAGTGATCTCTTCTTAAGTACTACATAGTTTTAAGTATCCTGCTGTTAAAAAAAAGTTTCTAGTATATTTCAACGCTAATTTCCATGTCGTGTGTCATTAAAGAAATAACAGATTTCCTACAGAACTTATAACATTGGTTTTCACTTGGTTATACGATCAGTAACAATAAGGAACTGTGTTCTTCCATAGATATATTTCTTTGTAGTCACCAATGGCTAAAGCACATTTCATAACCTGAGATCATATACGTATTAATGGATGAAATTCTGTCTGCGTGAATTCCTGCGTGTACATGTTCGTTTCTGAGATGTGCATTTCTTTGTTTTTCATATAAATTTATGAATATATGCATGAGTTTTATTTTACAAACGGAAGAAAACATACTCAATACATTAATCTTTGCCACAAAGATCCAAGTTTTTGACTCCTTTATGTAGCTTCAGATACAACACTGTGTGTGCGCAAATATATATATATAGGTTTGCTAATATGGATCTTGTTCAAACGGGGGCACCAGTTTTTCATTTATGTTTTATGCAATGTTTTTGGTACCGAAAGACTTTTAAACTTCGTATACTTATCTATTTTGTGTTATAGAACACAAACAAATGTTTGTATTCGAATTTATTTCATGTAAAAAATTGTCTTATTTCGATAATTTCTACTAATCACTGACGTCTATTCAGTTGAAAACAGTTAGCGCTGTAACGGTGTATATCGCATTAATCCCCGTTAGTTCTGACATTTCGGATTAACTAGACTGTTAACCCTAACCCCAAAACTAACCCTAACTCTAGAATCCGAACTCTAAAATTGTTACCCACATAGATACGCACACCGTAATTTATTATATAAACAATATATGCGTATAAATTACGATTA
>NC_068983.1:139068192-139069211 GCF_001194135.2 Octopus bimaculoides | reverse complement strand
ACTGTATTCAGCTGAATAGACGTCAGTGATTGGTTGAAATTACAGAAATACGACAACTTTAACACGAAATAACTTGCGATGTACGTTTTTTTTGTTAAGAAGACTAAGAGAAAAAGATGTTTTATATGACACATTCTACCAGTGTCCCAAGTTTCAAAGTGTTTCGTTAAGAAAATACTGGTGCCCCCGTTTTGAACAAGATCCGCTAATATATATACATATATATGTAATATATAGAGAGAGGCCGGCACTCATACACATACATACATACATTCATACATACATACATACATACATACATACATACATACATACGTATGTATATGTGTGTGTATGCATGTATGTATGTATATTCTTAGTTTGTACGTGTCGGTGTGTTTGTATGTTGAGTCTATGCAAGATAGTTTGAGTATTTCAGAAGTGAACATAAATTGTCTGTTTAAAGTTAAAGTGACATGTACATATGTAATGAATGTGAAATAAATTCTAATCGTGAATAGAAACCGAATAACTAATTGTGTTCAGCTGTAGTTAAAATCCAGGCTTAGAGTTTAATGATATACTTACACTGAATAATCTATGAAGGCGCACTAATACGCAATATATACTAATGAAGGAAATTTGTTGCGTGAGCATATCCATATATCAGAAATCATAGAGACCATTCGGTTAATATATGCATGCATGAATTTGCTAGCTTCAATATGCATGAATTATATTGAATATGTATGTATTAAGTATATTTCAAACGTAACAATGATATTCTTAGATTAGAGTAAATTACACCTTGGTGATTGCGTTCTTTTTCAATAAATATAACAAATTCTCAATAGGTCTGGAAATATATTGATTAGAATAACTTTGCACGCAGTCAATAAAAGCGATCGGTTGATATATGTATAAGATTATTTAATAAGTTCTGGGTGTTACCACTTCAATGAAATACACACACAAACACACACTCATAAACACACAGGCATGCATATATATATATATATATATATATATATATATATATA
>NC_068983.1:139066749-139067526 GCF_001194135.2 Octopus bimaculoides | reverse complement strand
ATATATATATATATATACATACAGTGTGTGGTGAATAAATTGTCGTCCTAAATTACGCAAAAATGAAAATAACACTCGCATCTCATTTTAACAGATATGTTTCTTCAAATTACATTAAAATATCTTGAAATAATAAAGAGTAAATTTATTCAATAAAATATATCATTGGCTTCAACCACGGCCTCCAGAAGACTTCGGAATCTCTTACAGCGCTTCTGGACAGTCTCCTTGTTTAAGTTGGTGTATGCAGCCATAATCCTTATCTTCAGTTCAACTTTGGTGTTACAAAGAGTTTTGTTGGTCTCTCGCTCAACTAAGTCCCACACATAATAATCAAGGGAGTTGCAGTCTGAGGAGTTAAGTATCCAGATATTAGGGTTGATGCGGTCGCAGAATTCGTCTGACAGCCATAACTGGGTTCCTGTGCTTGTGTGACATTGTGCAGAGTCCTGTTACTAGACATGTGGTCTTCTAGTAGCCACCATCTAGACCTAGGGCATCACTACTTCCTCTAGACACTGTACATAGGCTTCTGTGTTGAGTTTGAACCCGTGTGGGAAGATGAATGTTGGCATGACTGCTTCATTCCTTGGTATGAAAATATAGAGAGTCTTAATGAATTGAAAGCACTTATAAACGGACTTGAAAAAAAAAAACATTTAATTTACGATGGAATATAGCTAGGAACAACTTCCATTCCTCGACACCCTCATTGAGAATTCCAACAACAAAAGTTAAACATATATATATATATATATATATATATATATATATATA
>NC_068983.1:139064690-139065813 GCF_001194135.2 Octopus bimaculoides | reverse complement strand
ATATATATATATATATATATATATATATACTATAAGCCCACGGACTCCAAGCAATATCTACCGTCAGCTCATGCCACCCCAGACACACTAGAATGAATATCCCCTTCAACCTGGCAAAAAGGATTTGTACTATAGTTTCTAATACAAACTCTAGGGACACACTACTACATGAACTAAAGGTCACACGCGTCACCAGGAACTAACCACCATCACTAAATGATATAGGCTTTCAACGTTCCCTACAACTCAACACCCACAAACTCAGACATCCCAAACTAAAAAAGGATTTACAACCAAAAGCCCTACCATACATCACACACAATCCCCTTAACAATGGAGCCTTCGACACCATCCTCCAGAACATTTCTCTACTAAAAAAGGGACCACAGAATGAATTTAATCCTCGAAACGCACAGCATCGTAAAGAGCAAAAGACAACCCAAGACTATGAAAAGTCTCCTAACACAAGCCCAAGTACACTCGGCAACAACACTGAAGCCGTCAGTAAAAAAATGCGTAAGACCTAACTGTAGTAGATGCATCAACCTAGTTGACGGATGGGAGTTCTTCAAAAAGGGTCAAGGTTTTCCAGGGAAAAATAACTTCACATGTACTTTGGAAACCTAATATATGCATTAAATTGCTCATGATGTATAGATCCAGATTAAAATTCGAGGATACAGTAAAACACATTGACATTTACGTCACTAACAAACTACCTAACTTCAGAATTTTTATCTTCTATAAATTCAGAGATGATGCAACCTGTAATCAGCGCATTAGCAGAGAGTCATATTTTATCGCAAAATATCAACCCCTTTTGAATATTTCCACCACAAATGACACAAGGCATTAGAATAATACCCTCGCAAATATTAAAGATTACATATTCAGAAAAGTCACTACCCATGAATTAATTCAGAACAATTCTAATAACTACTACTATAACCATAAAAAGTCACTTTTCGTTCACTTAAGAGAACTCCACCAGCAACCTACTACTGCCATACCACTCCCGTCTTTGTCTTATTCGTTCTCTTCTTCTTCTTCTTCTTCTTCTTCTTCTTCTTCTTCTTCTTCTTCTTCTTCTTCTTCTTCTTCTTCTTCTTCTTCTTCTTCTTCT
>NC_068983.1:139063138-139063599 GCF_001194135.2 Octopus bimaculoides | reverse complement strand
CATACACACACACACAGCACACTTCTCACCAACACTACACACTCACACAGACACGCATACAATCACACACACATGGGCATAAACAACACACGCACTTACAATAGCAAACGCACGCACACACACGCACACGTACCCAACACCTACAACTCCACACAAACACACACACGAACACACACATACTCAAAAACCGCCTGCTGAACTTCCACTTACCATTGTCCATAAGCACCCACTAACTATTCCTTCTACTAATTCCTTCCACTACGTCACACACACACACACACACAAACACACATACACACTAACAGATAAACCACCAAACCATGCACACACACACACACATACATACGCACACACACATTCTGTTATCACACACACACTCGCAGACTCTCGCGCACGCACAGATATTCATCTCCCTTTTTCACTCTCCTGTCTTAGAAAGAACTTTTCCCCCACCACCTCCT
>NC_068983.1:139060345-139062633 GCF_001194135.2 Octopus bimaculoides | reverse complement strand
TAGATAGATAGAGAGAGAGAGAGAGAGAGATAGAGAGAGAGATAGGTAGGTAGATAGATAGATAGATAGATAGATAGATAGATGGATAGATAGATAGATAGATAGATAGATAGATAGATAGATATATAGATAGATAGATAGAATGAATTCAAAAAAAGAACAAACAAGAAAAAAACAATAACGCGAGGACGTGGCACAAGTACTGTATTATCAGACGCTCAGGAAAGGAAGGAAAGACGATGAAATGTTTCGAGCCAAGCTCATCTTCAGAAATAGAGGAAAGTCCAAAGGAAGGGAAGACGGAAGAAGAAAGTCGCCAACGATACACACGTGCGTGTATGTGCTTATATTTTGAAATGACCGAAAGGGAATTGGTGAAGAAAAAGTTCTTTCTAAGACAAGGGAGTACAAGAGTAGATGCATATGTGTATGTGTGGCTATATGCGTGCGCGCAGGTCTCTGTGTGTGTGTAATAATAGCATGTATATGTGCGTATGTGTGTGTGTGTGTGCGCGTGTATGTGGTCTTGGCTGGTTATATGTGTGCGTGCGTGCGTGAGTAGACTTCGCGTCGCTTAATGTCATACAAGAATTTACAGTAGGAATTTTAGGTAGGAGTGGCTCTCTTTTGTGTGTCTCCCTTCACATGTGCGAAGAAGAAAGGTGTTTAACTGGTAGTTTTGAAGCATGTGTGTGTGTGTCTATGTATATGTATGTTTGTGTGTTTTGTGTACAGTGTGTGCCTGTGTTTGTTTGTACGTGTGTGTGTATGTATGTGTGCACATGTGTGTATGTATGTATGCATGAGCTTTTGTGTGGGTTGTGTCTTTGGAGCAAATGTGCGTTACTTTGTGTGGGTGCGTGTGTACGTGTATGTGCGTGTGTGTGTTTGTCCATATCTGTATAATTGTGTGCGTGTATGTATGTGTGTACTGTGTGTGTGTGGGAGGTATGTGTGGGTTCATTTGCGTGTGCGAGTGTGTATGTGTGTGCGTGTGTATCTTGTGTGTATGCATGCGTGTGTGCGTCTGTATGTGAGTGTGTGTGTGTGTGAATGAGGGGTTCTGTGTGGAGGTACATGTGCGTCTCTGACGCGCGTATGCACGGGCGGGTGTGTGCGCGCGTGTGAATGTTTATGTGCGTGTGTTTATGTATGCGTGTGTGTGTATGTTGGTGTGTGTACATGTGTGCGTGGGTTTGTGAGTGTTAGGTATGTTTCCATTCGTGTGCATGTGCACGTGCGTGTGTGTGCGTGCATGTGTATGTGTGTATATGTGTGTACTTGTATGTGTGTACTTGTGTGCGAGTGCGTTTGCGTGCTCACGTGTGTGTGTGTTCGTATGCGTATGTGAGTGTACGTGTGTGTATGTATGTGTGTGTGCGTATGTATATATTGTTTGTGCGTGTATGTGCTTATGTGTATATATGTGCGTGTGAATGTGTGTGTATGTCAGTTTCTGTATGCGTGTGTATAGGTTTGTGTGAGGGTATATATGCTTTCCTGTGTGTGTGTGTGTGCGTGCGTGCGCGTGCTTATGTGCGTGTGCGCGCGTGTGCGCGTGTGCTTATGTCAATGAGTATATAGTTGTGTGCGTGTCTGTATAAGTGTATGCTGTGTGTGGGGGAGGTAGGTGTGCGTACATGTTCGAATGTATGTATGTATGTGTGTGTGCTTGTGTATATTTGTGTGTACGTGTGTGCGTGTAAGTGCGTCTGTATATGTGTGTGCATGTGTGTATGTGCGTATGGGCATGTGTGTATGTGCGTGCGCGTCTATGGGCGCGTGTGCGTTGTATGTGTGGGAGGTATATGTACGTGTGAGTATGTATCTGTGCGTGTATATAGAAATAAAATATAATGAATTATAAAAAAAGTTGATAGGGGATAAAGAAGAAATTAATACAATATAAAATGGTTTAATAAAAAACAAAATAGGAAATAAAGTTGCTTTTTGCAGGAGGTTGTAGAGACTGTCATTAGGAGGAGGGGGTTGTGTTTAGTCCGAAGGAGATAGTTGTTCGTCGATTGAAAATATAACGCTGTTCCAGGCGGAGTCGCGAGTGTGTGACTCCGTGGTGCAGAGCTAGGCCAAAGATGGAGATGTGTGGTTGACCAAGCGAAGTGACGTGTGATGGAGGTGTTCGAACGTAGCTGAACAACCCTTAGATGTTCGGTGAACCAGTCGGCCAGCCGGCGGCCCGTCTCACCTGCATATATTTTACTACAGAGATTGCATCTAATACAGAATATGGGACTGGAAGAGGTGCAAGAGAAGGAATTTGTGATATG
>NC_068983.1:139059199-139059522 GCF_001194135.2 Octopus bimaculoides | reverse complement strand
TATATATATATATATATATATATATATATATATGTATATATGGGAGCAAATGTCTTCGAAGGCTCATATTGTCGTTAAATGCTCAAAATGATGAGTAGATAGGCAGTCGACAACTGAAGAACAGTCGTTCCTTGTGTTAATTTTCCTGGTTTCTATTTCTTTCCATCGTTGTTTGTGTATTAAAATAATTTGTTTTCGTGTTTCGTGATGCTTACTGTTAGTGACCCCCTGTAGCCATATATGTATGTATGTATGTATGTATGTATGTATGTATGTATGTATGTATGTATATATATATATATATATATATATATATATATATA
>NC_068983.1:139052738-139054400 GCF_001194135.2 Octopus bimaculoides | reverse complement strand
TGTGTGTGTGTGTGTGTGTGTGTGTGTGTGTGTGTGTGTGTGTATGTGTGTGTGTGTAGACATATCAAATTACAGTACATATCTTACATTTAACTAAAGTATGCGTCACTATACACTTTCTCATCTGCAGAGAGACTACACGTATAATCAAATCCAGATCTACCACATAATGCATGTCTGTCTTCCCTTCGTAAACATATATAGCTATTACAACTCCAATACAAATGGTTTCTAGATTCTAAATAGACAAACTAATGTTATAATGACATTAAACTTGTATTTTTGTATTGCGTAATATAACTACCATTTGAGCATATTTCTGAGTGTATTGCTTTACATTATTTTCACCCACCTTTCCGTTCCAGAATTATTTCTTTAATATGAACACATTAATATATTTATTTAATATACTGCCAACTATTATACAATCGTAACAACACACCATTTCCTAATACATGAATCCCTATTCTAATTATTTTCCTTTACTACGCATTAAATGACAGATTATATTTCATTGCATGCAGTTATGTATTATTTATTACTCTTCGATTATTTTTCGTAGCCGCTTGTTTTTACTTTTCTAAATCCTTAAACATATACATTTAGAGAACAGAATGAGAAACGAAAAGTGAAATCAATTATATATAATTATAGCATACTTAATGCATTGAGTTGCAGACACTATATCTCAATTTCATCTATGTATGCCTTTCAAAACAAATAATGACGACACTCACATACACATATATGTGACTGCTTGTCTGTCAGTACGTGAGTTCTGCACAAAAGGTAACAAAAGAGTATTTATTCTGTTAATCATTTATTACTTCCAATCAGTCAACTGTGTCAGTTCGGATTACAAACTTCCAGAATTATCATTCGATTTTGTAGATTACAATACTTATTTCAGTAAGGCTGTTATTCTTTTATTCCAGATTACACGACATAAACGTCAACAAAACGTGACACTGATAGACACTCATGCAAACCAAAGTACCTAGATATATACAATGTGCTTCTGCATAGTTTATGCCTAGTATATTCCAACATCATTCTGCTGATCAGCTTGAGGTTATAGTTGAAAATATTTGTGCAAGCTGCCGCACATGAAGACGAAACCGAACCACGCGTTTGCAAACCAATATTTTTAACTACGTGCTAATAAATGCATTCACACTTCATTGGCCATCTTCAATCATTCCTCTTAGATCATTTTTGTTTTTAGTAAAAACCCTGGTCATAAATTATCATGGATATCTCTGGTTAAAATGTTTGTGTCTTTTGCTGGAGTCAAAATAGAATAAAGCTGTGATGATGAAGCCTAAAGAATGAGGAACGCGCTGACATATCCATTCTTTTCCTCAGAAAAATATGTTTCTTTTGTTAATATTATTTGAATTCCGAAACATTTTGAGATTATTTCCTCCTCTTAATTAGAGTCTCTTGCAATTGCCTCTGGTTGTTTGCTTACTGTTTAAAGAAATGCATATAATTCTAAGAAAGGGAAAGATTATATTCTACGTCATTTAGTACTAGTACAACTTTCCTTGTCCTTACCCAAATTCATACCACCAGCTAGACTGAGTTATTTTTTTAAACTCATTCATTCACATACCCAGGCCTGCACGATCACATACATACGTTTATTATATATATATATAT
>NC_068983.1:139049271-139052458 GCF_001194135.2 Octopus bimaculoides | reverse complement strand
TATATATATATATATATATATATATATATATGTATGCATGTATATATGTATGTATGTGTGTAGATATGCTTGTATGTATATAATAAATGTAAACACCAGGTTGCAATATTTCACTAAAAAGTAGAATTATATTTGTCACTAGATATGACTAGGGTGTCAAAAAAACACCTAAATTGTTAGAAATAAGAGTTAAAATGATCTAGTGAATGTATATATACCGACAGGGACCATAATTGTCCGAAAAATACCGACCGAGAATTCTTGACTGATACATCAGTTTCGGAAATTTCCGTTGCCACCATCAGTTAGGTCAGCATTAGAGGATTTTAGCTCTCATTTCTAGCAATGTAGGAGTTTTTAACACCCTACTCACATTTAGTGACAATTATAATTCTCCTGTTAGGTGAAATACTGCAACCTGCTGTCTACGTTAATTTTGTGTATACACATTAACGAATCGCTAAATCATCCATTAATTTGGATGACGAAAGCATATATGTTAATAGAGAAACAAGACGGAAATATCCAAAAACTGAGCTGGGAAGGGAAATTGCCGAAACTGACGCGTCTGTCGTAAGAATTCTCGGTCAGTATGTTTCGGAAAATTATGATCCTGACCAGTGTATATGTTTTCATTCATGTGAGTTAACTACAGCAGTAGAGTATTTTAACGCCTATTTCTAGCAATGTAGGTGTTTTTTTAAGACCCTATTCACATTTAATATATATAAATAAAACACAAAAAACGGGACAAGAACGCAAAACATCCAGACAGACGATACAAAGAAAACAAGGACGAGTCATTCGGAGCTTTCTATCCTCAGTCGAGTTCAAGATTATCTTTGCAATTTCGGCTGGTTATACTCGAGATTGCTCCAATCTGGCCAGCCCCAAGGAAACACTAAGCTAAGAGCATTAGATTCCCTGGAAGAAAGCAGTGAATGTATACGAAAACAAGGACGAAAAAAAAACCCAGAGAAATGTATATATAAATATATATATATATTTATATATACTTTACAATGTCATGCAGCTACTGTTTACATCTCGCTTAGAGATTTATTATTGCTTGTTTGTCCTTTTTCCAGATCAGCGATGGTTTGTCACTAGAAAAACCATATAGTATTGTCACTGGAAAAAAACATGGGTTTGGAATCAGTTCTCATCCCTGGCTGGTGATTGTTCCACTCTGATAACGTAAGGCTAGAGATGGAAACGATGATTCCCCTTCGCAAATACTGATCGGACACAGACAGTGTGTCGTTAGGCAGCTGGAGGAAATGTCTTCCCAGAGCTCTAAACAACAGTAGCATCGACCCATATGGGTCAGCCACATTTAGATGGCTAATATACTTCACGATGTCATGCTGCTACTGTTTACATCTCGCTCAGAGATTTATTATTGCTAATGCATATATATATGTGTGTGTGTGTGTGTGTGTGTGTGTGTGTGTGTGTGTGTCTGTGTGTGTCTGTGTGTGTACTTATATATATATATATATATATATATATATACATAAGTACACACACAGACACATATAAGAATGTGGAACTGTATAAATATGAATATTTTAATAGAGACCATGCCGCAGCAATTCATACAAGAGGAACTGTCTATCCACGTTATTTATTTTATCCTATTGATATTTTGTTTATCTGTATGGTCATTTTTCTGCACCAAGCAAATACTAATAATATGGTTTCTATGTTAGTGAATTTGTATGTTCCTCTCTTTTTGTAGTCTCTGAAACACCGCTCCTTCTCTCTCTTTCTCTCTTTCTCTTTCTCCATCCTGTGCGTTATTTCACGTTCTCTCGAATATTAAATCTAACTACTCTGGAAGACTAAATCTAAAAAACCACTTTTATTCTACGCTTCATTTACAATACACTTTATTAGAATTAATCCTAATTTACAGCTATCCTAGACGCGTCAAGCATAGGAAAATCTATTACGAAGAGAGAAAATTATATGATGCAGATACACTCGTATTTACACATATTTATGTGGAGATACTGAGTCTAGTACACACACAGACACCCCCACACACACACACACACACGAAGGAACACACACACACGCATACATTATACATAAAAAAATTCAAAGATAGATAGATAGATAAATAGGTAGATAGATAGATAGAGATTAAGCACACTCATGTACCAATGTGTGTATGATTTTGTATGCTTCTGTTTGTAATCTATAAATGTTCTTTGTGTGTACAAAGATAGATTTATTAGTGGCGGCTTTAATATTGCTTCTACCTGCTTTCTGCTGCAATTTTAGTCAACGGAATATTAAAGAGCAAATATTAAGTAACGGCAAGCAGAAAAGACATAATGATTTAACGCAACTAGATGCTTGATAAAACTGGCACTGCTTACTTGCTAATAGGTTTATTATTCCTCTAGCTAGACTAATTAGTCAGTAATAACATAAAGAGTGAGTGGCTGTGGTTGTAGTAATGCAGTGTTGAATAGAGACATTGTTATTATTATTTTGAAAGAAATAGCGTTACTGTGTCGCATGAAATGTTGGCTGTGCCCTATAATGAGTGGTAGTTAGCGGTGCTTTTATGCGTACTGGTTGGTGTCTAGAGCCAGGTAAGGTGTTATAGACAGTACCTATTTTCTATGTGATTCCAATCTTGATCATCCTGGCTTTTCGAGTTATCATTATCTTTATAAATTATATCATTATAAATACATACAAACATACAAATGTTAAATTGGTTTAGATATGTCTTTGCACATATATTTATATATTTGACTGTAACATCACCTAATGAAACCTCATAAGTTTATCATTATCTTGTGCCAAATGTGGATAAAAATGAAATAAGCTGACACGTACAAAAATGTCAGGATGATTTCTACTGTACAAATCATTATGTTACGGTATCTATTCCTTTCTCGGCATTCATATACACCAATAATTGTATGCTTATACTTTCCATAATGAAAAACTATGATATCCCAAAATGCATATCGTACGATGACACACTGTGTTTTATATATATGTATGTGTGTTCGTGTATGTGTGCGTGTGTATGTGTATCGTCAAGTTAATAAATTTCATGTTCACGTTCTCACGTTCGCTCTTTCCTTTTTCTCTGTTCTCTTTAAACTGTTTGCATATTTGAATTGACAAGTATATATATATATATATATATATATATATATAT
>NC_068983.1:139035519-139046575 GCF_001194135.2 Octopus bimaculoides | reverse complement strand
TATATATATATGCACACATACATATAGACAAACTTCACTGCAGTACTACCCCGTGATTTGCCTCACCACATGTCCGCTCGCCTTTGCTAGGAATCTCCCAATATTACTTATTTCCGAATCACCATTGCACACCATGCTATATTATTGATAATCCAAAGACAAAGGACAGCTGTCTGCAAATTGGACATAAGTTCCTTTCATCTACGACGCATAATTTTGACATTGCACTCATATACATTTCATTTCTTAATGATTGTTATCACAATTTTGCTAGTCTTTCCCTCTTGTAATAAAGCGTACATATATGCGTATGTTTACGCGTGTGTTTATACGCACACACACATACACACACACGTACATGCACATACACACACACGTACATGCACATACACACACATGTATATACCTAGAATTTGAGTAACATCAACTTTTACACAAACATAATATGGCCTTTGTTTTCGCATCGAACATAGATAAATTATAGAGTATTTGTGTGCATTGATCTGCTACAGTCTTAAATTAACATTTCCACTAACACTGCATTGTCATCTATGTGTCGTTTATATTTATGCAATACATATATGACAGAAAACAGACATTACTTAATAAATAATTATCACTTGAATATTCTGATGAATGTTTGACTTCTTATTCTCTCTCTCTCTCTCTCTCTCTATCATTATCTCTCTCTCTCTCTCTTTCTCTCTCTCTCTCTCTCTCTCTCTCTCTCTCTCTCTCTCTCTCTCTCTCTCTCTCTCTCTCTCTCTCTCTCTCTCTCTCTCTCTGGAAAGGAAACACGTTTGTCGTTTTATGACCAACATCTTGTTTGAAGTATAATAATACAAGTGTGTCATGGATAACCCTGCGTCTGAAATTATACTGCAATGTAAATTCGTTTTGTTTACTTATTTGTGCTATAAAGAGGAGAGGTATGTCACTGTTGTATCTAAGTATATAACGTAAGACACTTTCGAAAATCTCACAATGTTGTTTCTTATTTGAATTGAAAGAAATGTATGTGTTGGCGTTATATACCTGCTGGGAATCTCCAACGACAATTTTTTTACTATCACTGCTCACATCATACAGTTACAAACTATTCTTAAATACAAAAAATGTATATAGGTCAATTCTTAGCAATAACAATTCAAAACCATCTTGGAAATTTCGCTTTTCCTTTTATTTACCACCGTTGCGTTTACGTCTGTTTTATAGCAAACGATCATGCTTAATATGTAGTAGAAATTATAGATGTAAATACTACCTAGAATATCTATTTGCCCCAACATAGAAAATATTTCAAGCATATGGTGCGAAAATTCATATTATGCATTAAGTTCTCTCTCCATCCTTTGTCATAAATTACTTAGTGCTTTAAGTATGAACCTGCACATGCTGTTTTGCACACATCTGTACTTACTTCAGATATCCAGCATATAATTATACTAACGTTTTCTGGCTTCAAATTATTAAGATCTAACGACAAATTTACGGATGTTTCAGCGTGTTGTACGTTGATCACAAGTAAATACATGGAAATAATGTTTCATTCTATGTTATGCAAATATACACATCAATTACAAGTAAAATACGTAACATTAAAAGCTTTAGGCAAATTACGTTACGTATATCAATACTATGTTATTTCCCTATATCTACTTAATATTTAATATTGTGGAAATCAACACTTCTTTTGCGACGGATTAAAAATGGTGTAAATTAATAAAGCGCAAATAATTTATTAAATCAAATTTGAAAATATATCCTTCAGGAATATAACACACCGTGTCATTAAACACGAATGCAAAGCTAAACTATCGCAGATTACCGAAAAATAAGTATGTACATTACGACTGGTACTATACTTCCTTCCGTATTTTTTACACAAAATACCAAAACATGCCTTGATCTGGTTGGACCATATTTCAGCAGCAATTATCTGGTCATAAGCTGTTGATATATCATAATAACTGTTCAAACGATTATTTGCTGTGTAAACCGAGGATATACGTGATTGACGCTCATAAAACATTTTCTTTTGAGTCGGTAACACAAGCGAATCGAAACAGTACAATCCAGGAATTGATGGGTTTTATATTTGTGGAGAACTTAATTCTGTTCTACATGCTCTTATCATGGACAATACTTTTATGAAATCCCATTATACTACTCTCTCCATTTACCTCATTCTGTCTGTCTCAGTCATAAAGTGATTACGTATGAAAATAGTTGCCCACAGAGCATCTAATCTGTTTACTTTGTGGTCCAATGAATCTGTTTTCAAATAAAACAGCAAAGCCAATCGGAAGCTATATATTAATTTTACATGACCATTCTTTAAGCCAAATTTAACTTCTAATGGAAGAACCATTATCTTCAAAGGTTGTAAAGAAAACACTACAAATCCCTTGAGTCGGACACTGACAATAAAATTTCGCTAGCCGGTCTCCAAAGCAATTCAATAAATTGCTGGGATGTAAACATTGATTATTCTTCTGTAAAAATAGTAGTACTCTGTTTCATCAACAATGCAAGTAGATAGTAGAAGAGCGGTGTACCAGAACAGAGCTTGGCAACATCTGTAAAACTATTTACAAGTCAGAGAAAAGTTTTAACATGTAACCTATTACAGAAAAAAAGAAATAAGATAAGCGAGAAAATCTCAAATATTGTTGCATATTCATGTGCTGTAAATAATTAGTTTCGTCAGTATTTCCAGAAAAATATTATACTGAATATGCTGTTCTGGATTTAATTGAATTTTTAGTATTTAAAATTTTGCTATTATTTGATAGTGTATTTTTAAAATTAGTTTCGTAAAAGACAAATCAATAATCAGTATTTAAAACCACAAAACTAATAATTATTTCATTATTTTAGTTGTTCACAAGGAAATGTTTCACGGCCCGTAGCTATTTAAACTTCGGTAACCTGCTGCCATTAAAATAGGTTGCGAGCAGTATGAGCAGTTTACTAATGTTGCTGTCTGCTTTATGGTGTTGGAACTAAAAGCCAGTCCCAGTTATATTGAAGTGCTGGCAAAGAAGTTAAGCGGAATTTCAGTAGATGTTTTATAGAGAAATATTAGGTTTAGATGAGAGTATTACGTATTAGGCATTTTCAAGAAATAAATATATTTGCCTATTTATAATTTATTCATGTTACCTAAACAAGTTTAATCTTAATTTATTTAGTGACTGTATTAATATTATTTACAAGAATGACAAGTAGCACATTAAATTTTAATTATCATAATTGTTGATACTATTATTATTGAAATATATAAAATAACTTTTATTATCATTATTATCAAGGCGACCAGCAGGGAAAATGATTATCGTGCCGGAAGAAAGTCATGGCAACATTTCCTCCGACTCTTCCTTGGTTCCTATGTCGCCAATGTCGACTTTGCATTTCGTCCCTTTGGAGGTCAAGGGAATAGTAGCGTTTGAGCGCTGGGGTCGGCTAACTACTGGCTGTAAAATTTCAGGTTATTACTATTACTACCATATGTGGTACAAATTTCATTATCATCTGTATTCAACAGTTTCATGCAGGCTCTTAGTATGTGACTAGGTGATTTACAAATTTAAATATCTCTGCATTTACATTGCGACGTCAACAAACATCAACGTCAGGCTTCGGTTAAGTGAGAATGTATTTTGTTGTATTTTAAATAGGCATTGATTATTTAGAGTATTATCGATTTTACAGTTCTATATTTAAGAGATGAGGAATTATGTACATTATTTACATTATTTACATTTAACTGATATTTGTCCCCATCTTGTTTGTTGTTAACACAACGTTTCGGCTGATATAACTTCCAGCTTCATGAGGTGTCTTGGGGAAATTTCGAACCTGGGTTCTCATTCCTAAGGTATTTTTCGATGCTGTTGCTGTTGTTGTTGTTGTTGCTGTTGTTGTTGTTGTTGTTGTTGTTGTTGTTGTTGTTGTTGTTGTTGCTGCTGTTGTTGTTGTTGTTATTGTTGTTGTTATTATTATTATTATTATTATTATTATTATTATTATTATTATTATTATTATTATTATCATTATTATTATTATTCGGGTCACTGCTTGGAATTGAACTAGGAATCTTGGGGTTAGTAGCCTGCGCTCTTAACCACTACGCCATATGCCCGTAGGCATATTCCAGGCAGTGGCTCTCATGGCTTCTGATCTTTATTGATTGGAAGTGTTATCATTTACATTGTTTTGTCTTGGTATAAAAGATGGGCTACAGCAAATATTCTGCTTAATACCACATATTTGCTCGTTAGTTGTTTGACCTTAACCAGTTGAGGATTTCCCTTAGTGGCTGACGATATGTGCATCTCTGATCACGAGCAGAAGTAGTGGGGGAGTATCATAGCCATGTGTTGCGAGGAATTCTTTGGGTTTGAATAATTCGCATTTGGAAACATGACTATTTTGCTCAACATCCTTAAACAAACCTTATGCAGGGACCTTTTGAGCGGGATGGGCTATCCGACCTGAAGAAGATTCTAACTGTCCCCCACCTGCGAGGTCATGCGCTGTTTATCTTGATATGAGATCACCATGTCGCGCACATATGATTGTGATGCATGTGCCTGGTGTACCCTTATCAGACGGGTAGTCATGATGGGTGTACTGGGCTTCGTATATTTTACCCCGATGTCACTTTGATGGCATGCCCTGCTCTCACCATTCAAACTGACAGAAAGATAGATGCAAATAGGCCAGACATCATAATGAAAGCCCTGAGACAAAAATCATGCCTCCTCATTGATATGACTGTCCCAATCGATATAAACGTATCTGTCAAGACCTACCAAAAACTGAGCAAATATAAAGATCTTGAAATAGAAATTAGCAAAATGTGGAATCTGAAGACTAAAACAATACCTATTGTCATAGGTGCCCTGGGAATGACAGCGAAACGGGCTGATTACTACCTAGCTCAGATACCAGGAAACCCCCAAAATGGCTGCAGTTCAAAAGATAGTGCTCATGGGAACTGCCCATATCCTACGTAAAATACTGTCTATGTGATCTCAAATTTTAAAACAAACAATTTTCTTATGGTTTTTTTAAACATTCTCTAGAACAACACTCTGTACAAATCGAAATATGGTACCCTAGGCATGACACCTACATGAACTTCTAACTTGTCTCTTGAGGTCTCTGGGTGAAACGTGGATCCAACTTGTACAAATGCAAATTAAAAGTCAAACATAAAATAATAATAACATGGTAAAATACCTTAGGAATGAGAACCCAGGTTCGAAATTTCCCCCAAACACCTGTTGAAGTCTGGAGGGTTTATAAGCTGAAACGTTCTGTTAACAACATACAAGATGAGGAGAAATAACCGTCAAGTGTAAATAATTTAAAGAATATAAATAATGTATTATCAATTTTATACCCAACAATCTACTAAATATACATTACACTTGATTAAATATATGGCGATGATGTAGTCGATGAGAATATTGGTGTACAAAAACATTCCATTAATGGTTTGATACTTATATCTGAACAATTTTTTGAAATTGATTATTAGTGAAGTCTTATGTTTGCCATCCGAACGTTGCCATGCTTAACTTCCGTGGAATTTTTTAGTTTTTCATGCACGTCTGCAACTATTTTTTCACATTGGCTGTTACTTAGTTTTATTGTTTTTATCTCTATTATTATTCATAGCTTGAGAAAGAAATACATCAGTTGTCCTTTCTTTTGGAAGAAGAATTAGATGTATCTTGTCAATTATGCATAGATATGTCCATGATTGACAACAATTTTCTAAATGCTGAAAATGCCCAAGATGAACAAGACGCGACAAATGTATTAAGGGGATCTGGGTTAAGAAAAATGCTGCAGGTTAAGAAGAATGCTCTAAGTAAACAAATGCTGTGTAAGAACATCAACACCAATCGAAAGAAACTTGCTAATAGTCTAATAGGAATTATCGAGTACAACTGCAGTAGTGCCTGTTGCAAATTGGATTGTAGACCCATTCCTTATATAACGGCAATGTGTCTTTTTATCAAGAGTTATTTCGATGTGATTCCTTAGCTTTCAGCTCAGTGCTGTACTATATTACAGTACTTTTGCAAAGCTGTGTTTTTGATATCGTATTATCATACTATTATCATATTATTACAATCTATGTATTACATTCTAATAAATCACTGCTTGTATAACCTGTTTATCCCGTGTATTTTCCTCGTTCTGAAGAAGCATGCATTTGACTGATATACAGTTTGGTCCTACGATAACTGCTATGACACGTATTGAATAAATTTATTGCCAACCTAAGGCTGTTCAACTAGCTTAATTTTCAATTTATTTTGCAGAAATTAAAACTTATGACAACAGTGATTAGTATTTATATCTATTGGTGTATTTGCTATTGTGTTTAGATTTGAATATTAGTCTCCCGCTTCTGTACGACATGTTATTGTCATTCTGCATTTCAATGGATGTATCTTATCAGTTTTTTCCACGCTTACGTATTTCTATACGGGCTTCTGTTTAAATTGCTTAATTTAAGCTGCTGGATGGAATTTAATTTTCTCAATATTAATTAATTTGCTTCTTTTTTGGAACAATTGTCTAACACGTTATTGCTTTCGTATCGCATCTGAGTTCATGGACAATGTTTAGTAGATCCTCGTGAATGTGTTGTTCACCGTAAAAGCCTTTCCATAATCCGTATAAAGAAGCTGGTTTGTAATGTATTTGAAAGAAATATTACTATTGATGGTTTCATTCTCGCGATTATTAATGGATCCAGTGCAAAGCAGACGTCTTTAGGAGATAAGGAGTCTTTTCTTTCTATAAGATTTGCATGTTCTTTTTCCTTTTACACTTATTGTCATTATTTCATGTACATACGACAGATTAAACTGTTGGAAAAGATAAATTCCTAACGTTCGGCTACAACAAGTAACCTTAGATGCCAAGAACTTTCCTAACTGACCCTAATAACACAGTTTTTTGAAGCTGAACAAAACTAGTTTTTATACTTATTTCCTAAAATCTGTGTATTATCATTATTATTATTATTATTATTATTATTATTATTATTATTATTATTATTATTATTATTATTATTATTATTGTTGTTGTTGTTGTTGTTGCTATTGTTGTTGCTGCTGTTGTTGTTATCATCATCATCATCATCATCATCCCCGTCATCACTCAGGGTGTGCACGAATCTTTTATATTCAAAATTAGTGTCCTTGATACAGAGTCACAATCATTTTCCTTAGATATCGAGGACCTTTCTTACAAACCTGGCTGTTCCCCAAAGAGCACATTCCTGAATGAATGCAACAAACGCAATTGCACCGTTCTCTATTGTTTTAAGGATATTCGTCCATAATGATTAGCTTTGAACAGACATTGTGAGTCCAACAATCATCTGCCGCGACGTCCTGTGTTTCTGTGATGTTGACTGTGTAGTTATTTTCTCCAGATATTTCTTTCCTTTCTTGTATTCCACTACTGCCTTCACGGCTTTTTTCTCCTCTCTTCTAGCAGTAGAAATCAATTAACCTGAATCGCTTCTTACATTAACCTATATCACGTTTTGCTGTATCTACACCATCTTTTGGTGTCAGTTGTCTCTTTGCTCCTTCCGTGGTAGGTATGCCCTATCGACACTGTCCGTGGGGTGTAGCGACTGTATATGGAGATTGTCTTTCTGGTTTTACAGTCTATACTTCTTAGTTCTTCCTTAGTTCAGTTCAGGAAAACATCAGTATATTGTATTAGAGAGATCGACCAAGTGGTTATTACAGAGATACTTTCCCTTTCATTCAACTTTGAGATTAACACCCCCTTTTCACGTTCCTCGGACATTTATTTCTCACATTCTCTTTCATTTCTTGACAGAGAAGTCTATATGCTTCCAGTACCCCTTGTACTTGTAATTCCCACCTTCATTCGTTGCTCGGATTGATGACTCATCTGAAATTTTAATCTCTACTGATTTGAATATTTTCCTTCTTCATATACAAGTACTGCATATTTATCTATTTCAAACTTTGTGTTGTCTGATTATCACTATTCACCGATACTCTTTTGCATAGGTTGTTTGATGAGACAAGTATTTCTTTTGATTGGAAAGAGAGGTGTGAGCCAAGCAAATTTTTATGTTTATTACTTAATTTCGCTTCATTATACCTAGTGCTCAAATAATTATTGATGATATTTTCAATTTCATACTGCCTCCTTACATCGCACTTTCTCGAATTTCAGAGCGATATATATTTTTTAATGGATCGAGATGTGCCTCGGTGTACAAGAGTTTTGTTGGATTTATTCTTCAGGAATTACATGCCTTTGCTGATTCTGGGTAGTCTGTTGTGGTCGATTGCTTTTGAGAAATTGTTTGCTTTCATTCTGTATGTGTGTGCATGTGTGTGTGTGCGTGTGTGTGTGTGTGTGTGTGTGTGTGTGTGTGTGTGTGTGTTTCTGACTGTCAGTATTCACTCATCTTTCTTGCTTGGCCATATTTAAAAATGTCAAATGAGGAATTCGCCAGACCTTTTGTTATGAACACTTTCCGAAGTTACAAATCACCTGTTCGAATTGTCAATCTTCGTCCTTTTATGGTCAGACAACAATATTTTTCAGTTCAAATGATACACTAATGTTCATGTCGAAATTCTTGAAAATTGTGGCATGACTGAATATTTGGTATCACTTAAAAAAGGTGGCTAAGTCTGTTAATGCCCTTCCACATGCAGTATCGGAATTTAACATGTTTCTTAGCCAGCTTATTTCTAGCATGCACAGGATAAAAGGAAAACCGGAGCTTCTATTTCAGTGAAATTCTGACATAGATACCTGCTATATTTCGATCAAAATTTACGAAGTATCGTGAAAATGATGCACTTACAGCATATGATTAACAGAGTCTTATGGAATATAATTAAGTGCCTTCCAGTAATCCATTCAGGCAGATAACATCTTCCTCTTGTACGAGATGGTACATTAAAATACATTGTACATTTTGTGGGAGTTCAATCATTTTCATCAATTGTATTTTGGAAAGCATTTTATATTTTATCGGTAGGCAAGTAAATGGAAATAATAGTTTGAGTAAACTGGTGTTTTTTTCTTCAGAATCATTATTGTCTTGCCGATGAGGAAGCGTCTCGGTATTTGGTATTTGCACCCTGCAGAAGATTTAAGGAAGTACGGCTATAGGCTAGCACTGGCATATATCAAAGAGTAGGCTCTACATGTTATGAATGTTACCATTATCAACAATTTTCCATTTCCTGAAAATCAAAGCAGACCTGAAGTCGAGGCTTCTACAATTTCTACAACTATATCCAGTTATAATTTCGTTTAGTCATTGGTTTTCTAAATGTTTCTAATGTTTCTTTAATGGACATCAGTTTCTAAGTTGTTAACGGATATCTTTACAACAGCTTTGTACTTTTCAGATTATTTTCAAGTATGTACTTTGAGCGTACCATTTCCCTGCATACTAAACGTTCTTATATCTATTATTTAAAGGAGATGTTTGGTTGTGTTTAAACCATTCCAAATTTTTTTTTGCTGCCTTGTTTGTGCATTGCTTTACATCATTTTTAATCAGATGGTACTTAAATTTTTTGTTTGCAACTTTGTATTGTGTCGTAGTGTTATTTTACGTTTTCTTTTGTTACGTAGAATACTTCTTCTGTACTGTATTATACTCTTCTAGTTATTGTACACTGGTAACTTCTATCTTTTATAACGGTACATTATTTATTTAAACTCGAATATTCTATTGTCATGACTATCCCAATTTACACAAAATTGTTTAACTGAGTAATAAAAATGGATATCGTAATGTGATTTATCATTGGTCTTTAAGATAATGTCTCTTAAACGTATGCCTACAGGTCGTAGAGTCACTTAAGAGTGTTCTAAGAAATTTAGCCACCTGTTAATGCATGTATCATAGGATTCTTTTTCTTCAGCTGCTTTGGAATATTGCCATATTACAGCAGCTGAGTCGAAGCTAGATTTGATATCACTAAATAAATACAATTATCAGAAACGGTAGTGTCTACACTATTATCATAGTTATTGTTATTGTAATACATTAACGTAACATTATTATCACTTATTGCTATTTTTAACATTACGATCATGAATTCCAATACCTGTAACATTCCAAACAATCTGCAACGATCCCTCTTAAAACCTCAATTTATAACATCATTAACCCAAATCAGCTATTCTTGCATATTTTAGTGTTAATCTTGCGGTAGAATATTTTTATTAGCTAACCCTCATTCAGTGAATTGTGCCCATGTCTGTTTTTGTGTGTCCAATGAAATGTATGGCTGTAAGTTGAAGCATTTATTACAGCCTAGATACAGCTTCTTTAGAAATACACATTTATTTCTCTCAACTGGCATAACTTGTTTTCTTTTTTGTCCTCGGTGGATACAGATATCACTGTGTTTTTACTTGAAATAGTGCATCTTCAGACGCAAAACGACTATTCGTAACTGTCCGCGTTCTGTTTACGGTTGTATATTCCTTGGTAAAGGATTAAAGTAAGGAAAATTGTTAGGTATATTTTTTTATATTTAAAGTCCGAACTTCAATAAATGCCTCCGGCTACTGGCCAAATGTTTGAGTCAGTATGATCGAAAACGCATCTCCGCCATATTCGAGACTTTTTGCCTCAGTATGATAGTCGTAGTCGCCATCGTCGTCGTCGTCCTCGTAATCATCATCATCTTTTTCATCGTCACCATTATTATTATTATTATTATTATTATTATTATTATTATTATTATTATTATTATTATTATTATTATTATTATTATTCAGTAGTTTTATTTTTATAACGTGCTTTCACTTCACTACCGAGCGCAGCTCTGTGCGCCTTGGGTATGTGCTGTGGTTTGCTGTGGTGCTCTTATGTTTACTGTATTGAAAGTGTTTTGCGTAGAATGTGTGCAGTACCCAGTAGTGCAATTTTCTGTATGTTATATATATTTGTAAGTCCTGGTGTTTTTGTTATGTATTTGTCTGAATATTTTTTTATTATACC
>NC_068983.1:139030251-139034705 GCF_001194135.2 Octopus bimaculoides | reverse complement strand
TAAACTTCCCCGGTGTTATTTCGTTAAACTTCCCCGGTGTTATTATTAAACTTCCCCGGTGTTATTTCGTTAAACTTCCCCGGTGTTATTTGTTAAACTTCCCCGGTGTTATTTTGTTAAACTTATTATTATTATTATTATTATCATCATCATCATCATCATCATTATTATTATTATAAATTTAACTGTCATCTTTCCTCCTCATTTTATTTTGCAGCCAAACCTTCAACATTGACGCAGCTACCATTAACTACAACATCTCCCATCCGTCCACCTTGTGCAATTGTAAAATCAGAATGGTCAGCTTGTTCTGCCAGTTGCGGTGTCGGTATGTCAGTTCGCATGAACAACGACAATCTAGAATGTGAAGATGTACAACAAACCAGGATTTGTTTCTTGCGGCCTTGCGGAGAAGTTGTTAAATCGGAGGTAAGACCTAATCAAAATTATTTTGATTATCAAATGGAACGGTCAGAAAACTTGTTTTACAATAGGAATGATGTAATAAGATGTAATAAAATGTCAGTATAACATATATGAATATATTCATATTTAGGTTTCAAGAAAAGAAACCAATAATTGCAGGGAAGTTATTTCATTTTCATGATGAAATGAAATAAGTGTGATGCTCACACCTTAGCCCTCAACAGAGCATGTGCCTTTCGCGAAGGCCTTTTAAGATATAGTGGCTACCTATATTCCTCTAGTGGTTTCACAAGGAAGAGAACGTCACTCGTAATTTTGTATTACTGAGAGAACCGTAAACTGTATTGCATATAATATCTACTCGTTTAGGCAAAACAAACACTTGATTTCTACAGATACTATTTTTCTAGAGCATAAGCTTTGCACTTGTAGCAGTTGGTGAAGATAATATTCTGTCAGTTATTACGAATAACATCTGTATCAGTTTACTGACTGTATAGTTGGTTTAGACATTTTCTTCGTAACCAGACATTTTCAGAGTATCAGAGTCTATTTGTACTCGGCCTGTTCATTTCACTGATTTCATCGTCTTAATGACCATTTCTTTATAAAACAAAAATAGCAAAAATATAATATAAGCAGAATATTCAAACATCAGAATATACTATAAGATGTAATATAAAACAGAATATTCCAAAATATTTATTACTAATACATCGAATCTTCGACTGACATGTTTTTCATGTAAATGGAATATTATTTACGGCACAAGGAAATGTTCAGATAAAGATCACTCGAATTATTTTCATTATAATTTTGTTTTTGTTTTATCGTACACCATATCATCAAAGTCGTGTGCGTCATATTTATTTGTAATATACATATATATATATATATATATATATATACATACATACATACATACATACATACATACATACGTACATACATACATACGTATATGTGTGTGTGTGTGTGTGTGTATAAAAGCTTTTTTGCCTTGTATTTATATTTCTTTTTCAACACAAAGAATCTCACGATTTTACAACCAGCTTTCCAATATGAAGCATGTTTTGAAGGAATTTATTCTCTATTTTCGTATTTACAGTCAAACAAACTGACTCATAGGCACGCACACGCACACATCCACATATGCCTACAAACACAATATATATATATATATATATACATACACATGCATATATATAAAATAAATATTGCCTGAGGCTTTTTCTTTTTTGTTTTGTTATTTTGTGTTACTTTAAACCCGAAGGTGACTCGTATTAATTGTGGTAATAATATAACCAGAGATTCTTTTATTGGAAAGGTCTGTTGGAAAACGTTCATTTAACATATAATATATTTAACGATATAAAAAAAAAAAACATATGAATTTTAAAACAGGTCTGACATGACGCTTGCTCTAGGAAAAGAATAGTAAAACCTCTTTTATTAAGACAACGTATGCTGAGCTGATGCCAGGGAAAAATGCAAAATCAAAATGATTTAGTTGTCTGAAAGCTTTCGCTGAACTACCGTAAATATTACCTAAATCTTGCTCCAATCAGCCACTACCATTTTAAATATTATATATTGAAAGATTCTTTCCAACATATTCAAAGGTTAGAAATTTGATGAGAATAATAATTCGATTAAATCAGCTTCCTTTTTGCTAAAAACTTCATGAAAACACGATGATGAGCGGCAAATTTTATATCGGTGGCATGTGAAGTCAGAACGTAAATATCTTAAATCAAGAATAAATTAAATGATGCATCTGTATTCCACATTGCAACGCATCTTGTAATCTTAAATGTAAAATGACATTCGGACCAAAATGAAGAAAACATTTCGTCATAATTTTTTCAGTACATGGCATTTCTGTTGATAAGACGACAGTAATTGTTGCTTAATTTGTGTCCAGCTCCACACTGCATGCAATATTCGTTACATCTAAGTCTTATTTCAACAAATAAAACCCGTTCTGAAAAGGGCATGAAAATATAACCAGTTCTGAAAAGGGTAAATGCTCGGTTTCATTTGACCAACACATTTAAAAGCACACACTTGAAGTATATAAACGTCTGTGATTGTTATAATAACATAAGGCGTCCGAATTCGACTTGATCTCAACTATTACCTTAAAACCATCTGATTAGCAACTGGCTTTTAACTTCACCAAACTTCTGAATGTTTTTTTTTTCCATTTTTGCTATACGGTTGTCTATAATAATTTGCATAACTAAGACAGGTTTACTTACCATTCTACCACTATCAGTTCTAACAAACATTTTAATGAGTACGGAAATATCACTTTGAATATTATTTCTCTCCTAACGTCATCAGAAGGAAGATATCTACTGGGCTTACTTTTACGAAACACACCTGTACCCCCCCCCAACCTTCAGGACTTCGGCAAAATTAGTATTATTGTCCTTTACATAATCAAAGCCTTCAACTGTGACAGCTATGATAACTGCCTATGAGCTAAGTTTCCCATATACAGGCTGCATTGTTCTCCCATCTTGTATACCTTGATATTACATTCAGACTCTCCTTCTTCAATCTCTTGATGAAAGAGTTCTCACTAATCAACACTTTTAAACAGTAGCTGTTCTAAATTTGTATATGTACCACTCGTTTTTTTTTATTTTTTATAGCTATCTTCTGATAATTAAATTAAATCCTCCATTTAGACTTCTCAAATCTTCTACAATTTGTATATATTACAAATCTCTTGTAAGAACAACAGAATATATGCCAATTGGAAAACATGAAAATATACTGCTCTGGGTAGTTGGAAACACAAATACTACAGGACGCTACCAAAAGAAAAGGAACAAGGATAAAATGTACAATGAAGCGACAAAAATGAGACAAAAATACTTAAAGCATTCACAGTGGTGTGCAATCAATACATTAGATCCATGATGATCTATGTTAATCATACTTTGGTCGTAATTCCTGAACACAAAACGCAATCATCTACGAAGTGAACAAACTATATATCACACAAGGTAATTTACATACTACGTACATTGATCACTGGCAGAGGGAAATAAATACTCAGAAGGAAACTGCAATATTGCATTAATTCCTTCTCTAGCCTCAAATACTGCTAAAGTGGGTTCTCAAACGGAGCCTAATTTTTCCATTGTGTATTACAGTCTGTTAGCTACAGCTACTGCAACTGTCTTAGTTCACGGTTGTACGTGAAAATTCACATATTAGAATATACAACGTAATGGTTGCCAAGGAGGAGGCATTGTATAACACCGATGCGTGAGTCGTGCCATGTTGTTCGATCGATTACCGGCTTCTTGTGGTTCTGCTTCATCACAACTGCCCTGGAGCAATGCAACAAGACAAAGTTCCTATCTCTTATCAATGAATTACATTGAAACAAGTCCTTCCCGAAATCCATATCTTCTCAATGTTGTTGCATAGATTAGACCTGAAAATCTATGAGCATCTCCTATTGCAGCTTCATATATTCCACTTTGCAAAACTTCTTATATATCACGCTTCCGTCTTTATTGACAAAAATTATTCAACCTTGATAAACGCTTAATGCTTTACAGCACTCCACTGAATCGTACATTTTAAATTACTTTTATGACTTAGATAGTAAAACTACTGACACAGTATTCCAGGTCTCATCAAAAATCTGCTCGTCGGTAAATATTAACTCGACAACACGCTTCAATTACAAGCTTACACTTATTTGCTGTCTTGACTCTGCCAAATATACCCGTGTACAACACTAAAAATCTGAAGTAGCCCTTGCAGTGAAGAAATACGTCATGCCAATATTTGTTCGTATCGCTATGCTTATCATTTTTCTTCTCCACTGTTAAACATGTGTCCAATTCAACCACCTT
The DNA here is from genome assembly GCF_001194135.2 of Octopus bimaculoides. NCBI lineage: Eukaryota > Metazoa > Mollusca > Cephalopoda > Octopoda > Octopodidae > Octopus > Octopus bimaculoides. The sequence goes on along the minus strand of NC_068983.1, from coordinate 139,030,398 downwards.
TATTTCTGTATCATGTAAAATCTCAAAAAAATTCCTCTTTTCTCTAATATACTCTGACCATCAGATTTCAAATCAAAACACTGCTCAAGTCACGTACACGCACGCACATACACACATAAGCACACTTAAACACACACAAACACACCA
>NC_068983.1:139027474-139030241 GCF_001194135.2 Octopus bimaculoides | reverse complement strand
CATACACACATAAGCACACTTAAACACACACAAACACACCACACACACACACAAACATACACACACACACACACACACACAAACACACACACACACAAACTCATACCCGCATTCATCTCCCGAGTCAGTAAACATCACTCTCAGTCATTCTTTGACTAACTAATAAATATGTTTATCAAATAATTAGACTGTCTCCAGTCTCTTTCTGTCGTTATCAAATACTAATAGCAATATGAGAGAAGACTGAGAGAGCGTAGAGACAGGAACGGTTATAAGAATGTAAAATTTCTTCTTGCCTGGCTATTTTTGTGAATTGCTTGGAACAACCGTAATAATATCATGGATTGGCGCCACTACATCTAAAAACGCTCAAGACAAGCTATATGTCACAACGACACCTCTATCACTTTATGCCAAATAATTGGCGTCAAGACAAGCAAAGCAAAGAAACTGTATTCATGTGAGGTTCTCGTTTCTTAAATAATTCTTCTCCTATCCAAATTTAGAGCGTGCATAAATATTACAATAATGAAAATAGCGAACTAATAGCTGTGTACTCTGTTACAATAATATATTGATATAAGCGCAATTGCTCCTAATATAAAATATTTTCTTCTTACGTTAATAAACTCATCACATACCAATAAAGCCATTATGAATTCTTCTTATTTTAAAATGAATGTTGCAATATGATGACAAATAGTGGATAGTGAATTTGATTTTACTGAATGCAATAACTTTGTACTACAATTCTAGAATCTGAGCATCTTCAACCAACTTTAAAATACCTGTTGTAAATAAGGTGAGAACGGATCTCCGTATTTATGCGAGATACTTTACATCATCAGTTCTAATTTTGAAAAGGTTAAATTTCGTTTTTGTTCGTCTGGTCAATAAAATTGTACTTGTCCATGTACTTGAGTCGGTTTCACTAATTATATTTCTTTTATACAAATTACTTGAATCTAAGAAAACTTGATTTTCTCCTCTAATGGCAGTGAGTTGTCAGATATTGCGGATCACTACATTCAATGAATAAGAGATTTAATTTAGCTCCACTACTTTCTACTCACTTTAAAGGTCGATATTGCTTTTCATCTCAGTAAGGAGAGAATAAGTATTAATAAGTTGCTGTGGTTCGTTTATTCAAAGGTAGCAATCCACTGCAAAATTTAACTTTCTTTATATCAAAAGTAATCACTATAGTTACACGCTTGTAAGGAGCGAGAAGTAAGATATCCATTAGTCGATAACATAACAGGATAAAGATTCTCAGTTGAAGCCAATTCAGTTACAGTTCTTTATTTAATATCTGGAAAATACTTCAGTATTTAATCATACTTATGGAACATTTCACAAATGTTGTTCTCTTTTTCTTTATTCCAAGTAAACCCTATAGTTAATGTCTTCACAAACTAGATTCTACGTTGAAGCACCATCACAAAGCGTTGCTTGCTGCTAATTTCGGTCATTCACACTGAGTTTCGTGAGAGAGTAATACGGGTATTCGCGACATGCGTGTTGACGGTTCCGCATACAAAATCGAATATACCTATCGATATTTCAGAATTATTACACGCGAATGGCCTGCCGGTAATGACGCACTTGTCAGGATTTTTTTTATTTTCTCTCTTACTTGAAAATTAATGGGATCATTTAACAATTTAGTAAGGCAGTGCTTTGAGTCTTCACTTATTAACGTCACCTTAGATATTTGCCCTAACCTCTTACCCACATTGCTCAAGAGTTCTTCCAAACGCATCGAATTAAAAATTAAGTATATTACTAACAGCATGTGGCACTCTGTAGCACTTGCAAGCCACCGTATCAAGCCTGTCAAATTATCTTCTTGAACCGAATAAATTTTAACGTCGAATGGGAATAGAGTAAAAAATATAGCATTTATTATCATTTCATTTCATCTACACTCGTTATAATTCTAGTAATAAAATACTGGAATAACAAGTTTTACTCAAGTGGAATTCCAATTCTATATATCAGAAAATATCGAAAAATTATTTAATAAATATTTGACAGTAACATACGCTACAATCTATAACAGGGGTTTTAATTATAAAACTTCTATTAATCTAAATCTCCTAAACAGATTTTTCCCATCCGGACAGTTTATTATTTCTTATGTATTTACACAATCTTTGATACGTCATGTTTCATTAAAAATTCACAGAATTATAAACAAAATTAAGCGAACAAAAATTCTCACATACACGGGCTCTTGTTTTCTTTAGCACGCAGACAAACACACATGCATGTATATGAACTCCCATCGGTGGAAAATTAGGCTGCATGATATCTTAAAAGGCAGCAGTCAAGCAGTGGCTACCAATGGTACTTACCCTGGCGAGACACAAATTTCCAGCAGGATGCCATAGGTAACAGCATTGGGATCACAACTGTTAGTCGTGGCTCACTCATACATGACTTCAAACATACAGTCAGCTACTCGCACGAGCAAGTGTCTACTATAACCTCGAGTCGATCAACCCATGCGAGTGGATTTGGTAAATGGAAACTGAAAGAAGCCCGTCGTATATACATATGAGCGTGTATGTATGTATTTGTGTGTTTGTATCTGTGTTTGACCCCCTACCATCGCTTGACAACCGATGTTGTAGTGTGTACGCCCTCGTAGCCTAGTGGTTCGGCAGAAGGCACCGACAGAATAAGTACTAGAGTTACAAGAATAGGCTTGAAACAAGTAAAAGAGTAATATATATATATATATATATATATATATATATATATA
>NC_068983.1:139022341-139026942 GCF_001194135.2 Octopus bimaculoides | reverse complement strand
CGTATCAAATTAACTAAAGGCAGGTTTGTTTTTTTCTACTCTTCTCTTCTGTTTTTTGTTCTGTGTGTACCATAAATATCGCTATCAATTAGAGAAAAATTTGTAGTTTTGGAATCAGTAGTTCTTTGGCTGCTATTTCTGAATTCTCAGTATGTTGGAGAAGCAGGATACTGATATATATATATATATATATATCATATATATATGCGACGGGCTTCTTTAAGCTTCTGTCTTCCAAATCCACTCACAAAGATTTGGTCGGCACGAGGCTACAGTAGAAGACACTTGACGAAGGTGCCACGCAGTAGGAATGAACTCTCAACAATGTAGTAAGGAAGCAGGCGTCTTACCACACACACACACATACATACACAAACATAGATATATGTGTTTTTGTAGTCTTTTCCTGGAGTCAGTATTTGAATAAACATCACGAAATTTTAAATCCATGAAATTGATCCAGTTTTCATTGCTGTGTCTGCTATTTATCTAATACACGAAACCGTGTGATTGTGAGGTAAATTTCTGAAACACCCAGCACAAACATCTGTTTGTGTGAGTGTATGTACTTGTGTATGTTTGTATGAGATTTCTTACGTGTGTGTATGTGTGTATATGTATGTGTGTGTGTCTGCGTGCGTATGTATGTGTGCTTATTTATAATAGAATAAAATTTATTAAAAAGACATCAGTTTTTTTTATAACATTAATAGAGAAAATAAAACATTAGGAAAATAAAAATAAGAAATAAGTGGAAATTTTAACGGTGAGCGTGTTAAATTTTAAGGCATAAGAAAATGACTCTCCCCAGACAAAACAGAATATGCTTCAACACACGAAATCACTTAAAAAATCTTGCAAACCAAATCCAAAAACGAAATTAATAGAGAAGAAAGTATAAAATTCATAAATGCATATTGAGCAGAAAACGAAAGCAACTCGGAGAGTGAAAATCCATGGTGATACAGCATAGACTACTATATATTTCATATATTCGCGTTCCCATTTGAAGGCTACATTTAAATGAAACCCTTATTAACATTTGTAATCGCTCGCTTTGAAACTACTTTATGTTGATAAAATATTTTCTCTTGCCTCTAATACTTTGGTATGAAATCATACACTTTGATGTTGCTTCTGTGTAGCCCACAATTCAGCTTTGTTGCAGAAAACCTAATGAAGCTAAATTCATACCACTGTTTCCCTTTTATTTTCAGATGTAACGCATCCCGGTTTACAATAAACTATTAAAAAAAATAAACTTAGAGTATTGTTTTTGTGGGATTTTGTGGCTACTTGTAGTAATTCGAGAAACGATTTTACTCTCGACACTTGAATATAAACATTACATTCGTTTGATCTTTTTATTATATTTATAACAAACATCATCTGTCTATATAAACAAAATATAGTGATTCATTATAAATAAATACTTTGCACACGTTACGAACAGATAAGTATAGAGACGCAGCTTCCTCAACGTTCCACAAAGTTTCCATCGATACGTATTCCTGAAAGCAAAAAAACAAATAAACTAATTAATATCATATAACCTGCTAACCATATAAGATACAAAAGAAAGATCTTAGAAAATTAAATGATAGAAGTCTGTGACAATTCTTGTACTAAAATATCTTCCCGCTAACCATTTGGCACTCAAAAGAGAAAACTTACGAAATGAAGTGAGATACATGTTCGCCAAACTTGCATTTAAAAATATATTTGAAAAAATTTCTATTATGTGATTGTAAGAGAAACCTGAAAGAAGCAGACTATATGTAAGGTATATTATTTCCGATTGATTAAGCAGCAAAGTGGTTTACTTATTCATCTAAATACGATTCTGTGGGATAATCCTACAAGAAGCAGAACTGCAAGAAGATCTTTAACAATTTAAAGAGAAAATAACACGCAAAATAATGAATTACTGTAAAGTACTGAACCATTGAGATATACAAAAACGAGGCATATGTGTACTTTTAATGTATAACAATAACGCATAAAAAAGATTTGATTCTTAGTGCACTAAAACTATATTTTCCAAAAACTTCTTTTAATTTCTACAACGTTTACATATTATTCAAAATAAAATTTTAGTGTTTCTTTTCATGGTAATCATACATTTTTTGTATTGTTACGTGGTTACAGTATTCGGAAACCGGAATTTGCAATCGATTTAAATTAATTCTGATACATTATTTATATTTACTTGAACGAGTAAATGAAATTACATAAATAAGTTGGTTCTAGCCTAGTTTGTTATCACTAGTTATGGCATGCAAAGCGGCGAGCTGGGAAAATCGTTAGCACGCTGGACAACGCTTAGTGGTATCTCGCCCATTTCTACGTTGAGTTAAAATCCCGTGGAGGATGACATCACCTTTTATACTGTCAGGATCGATATGTTAATTACCTGTTATGTGCTGGGATCGATGTAATCGACTAGCATTCTCTCCCAATTGCCTGGTCTTCTCCTTACAGTGGGAAGGTTATTTGTAGCATGTTTTTTTTAAGGGTTAATGTCGGACGTGGATTCTTTCATACATATGTTAGTTAACGACCACTTTAATATAGCGTCACATGCAGGGATTTTAATGCAAGCTAATAATCAGGCACACTACGCAAATATGGATTTCGTTAACTGTGCTATATTGTCTATACTTGTTTCAACGGTAACTGTAGAGTGAATCTGAAAAGTGATAGAAATGCAAATTGTCATCAGAGCATTGAATACGTTCTATAAAATATTGAACATAGGGTTGTAATGTTTTACCTCTCTTCTTTGTGATATAATGATACGATTCTTAAGTCATACCTCACCACGTTCTGACTTAAATTCATTCCAAGTTCGTCTTCCATTGCGCCTCTGTCAAGAATTAATATTATAATCATAATTTAATGTTTGAATTGCATAATCGATGGATGTTGTCTTTTGATTAAATTCGCTTAAGTAAACTATTACGCTCTATAGATGTGACCATGCATGCTGCAACCTGAAATTACGATTTTGTATCTGTGGCCGTAGATAACAGTAATCGTTGAACAACGGACCCGTAAGTCTGAAATATGTAGTTAAATCCATGTCAGATTTTAATTAGAAATTTACCATTCTGAGGGTTGATAGAAAAGGTACTGTGATGCAATCCTGTACATGATTGTGTCACTCTTAACCCCAAATGTTGTGCTTTTGTACATGTGTCTTATTTACATTGTTGTTATCGTTGATAACATATACAGAAAGCCACAAAATTGTGGGAGGAAATGTGTATGCGATTACATATAGCCCCGTGCTAGAGTGATATTTTATTTTATCCTGCCAGGACGGAGAAAAGTCGTAATATTTCAGAGGTGTTTCAATACAGCACCTGTTCGCACATGGCTAAGTATAGCGAGGCATTTTATCCAATTCTCTAACAATTTTGTCAACACAATGCCAATATTCTGTTATACTCTAGGCACAAGGACTGAAATTTTGGGGAAAGGGGCCAGTCGATTAGATCGACCCCACTAGGCAACCGGTACTTAATTTATCGACCACGAAGGAATGAAAGGCAAAGTCGACCTCGGCGGAATTTAAACTCAGAACATTAAGACAGACGAAATAACTCTAAGCATTTCGCCCGGCGAGCTAACATTTCTGCCAGCTCACCGCCTCACGCGTTACTAATATTATTAATATAGATACTTCTTTCTAACTTCCGTATATGGCTATCAATTTTTGAGGGGAAGGGATAGTCGATTACAGAATGAAAGGCAAAGCCGATCGCGGCTGCATCTGAACTAAGAATAGAAAAGAGCCAGAAGAGACATCACTTAAAATTTTGTTCCGCTTGGTAACGTTTCCACCACTTAGGCACCACAGCTGGGCGAAATACTTGGCGTCATTTCGTCCGTCTTTGCGTTCACAGTTGCTTCACGTATTAATATCTGACAAATAATCTTTATATTTCTCACAGTATATTTTTATTTATTCTAACTTTTTTAATGCCCTTTGCATTTAAAAAAAACTGACACTGTTTCAACTGCAAGTGATGTTCTTTGGGAGGTTTGTCATATGTAACTTCTGATTGAATAGACGTATTATAAACTCATTCCAGAAATCATGATGCCATCCTTCATTCATATACGTTCATCTCAGGACTATATTAACCGATGTGCCCGTATGTATTTTAAGACCAGAGAGGGCACTTAAAGATTTGCCTGTTAATTTCACCAAAATGAGCATTTGACACGTAACTTTCGTACTATGTCAATCATACACTTTTTCAAAATATTCTTAATTTCTGAAGTTTTATGATGTAGTATGGTTACATTTCAATGAAAATGTGAAAATAAGGCATCGTATATCGAGTTAACTCCTAAATGTTATAGATAAATTTTTAAGAAGGAAAAAATAACTAACGTTAGTCAGCGACTGAATAAATTTTCTCATTTTAGATTATATTCTGTATGACGAAAATTTGACAAAAACATTGAGAAAATACTTATTGGATGAAAAATAATTGGCAAGGCAGAATGTATGCGTTCGGCTGCAAGTGTGAACGCAATTCCCATTGACAAATTGAATTGATGTGCATTTTAACATGAATACCTTAGCGTAT
>NC_068983.1:139015501-139022331 GCF_001194135.2 Octopus bimaculoides | reverse complement strand
TTCTTCTTCTTCTTCTTCTTCTTCTTCTTCTTCTTCTTCTTCTTCTTCTTCTTCTTCTTCTTCTTCTTCTATATAAATGTATCAAAATGTCACCTACTTGTCAATTTGTCGAACCGTCTATTCACTTACATTTATTATACTTCTTTCAAGTTCCCTTCGTCACTTGGTCTTTCTGAACATTTGTAATTGTGCACACACACACACACACACGCACGCGCGCATATATATATATATATATATATATATTTACGTGGGGTGGGAGGTGTATATCGATGCATGTGTCTGCACATGGCATTCTCCGTAAAAGGGAAGAAAACCATTCAATATTTCTATGATCAAAGGAACGGATCAACATTTTATTTTATTCTACTTCCACCAAATACTTAAAACTGGTTCCACAGCATTCTGCCACGATTACAATACAGACATGTCGTACCACTCTTAGATACAACACCTCCTAATGCTGTTTCCCCTCTCTCTCACTCTATCTTTCTTTTTTTCTCTCTCTCACTTTATCTTTCTTTCTCTCTCTCTCTCTCTCTCTCTCTCTCTCTCTCTCTCTCTCTCTCTCTCTCTCTCTCTCTCTCTCTCAGTTTCTCTCTTTCTCTATCTCTCATTTTTGATCTGCTCCTTACACTTTTCCCCGACAAAATTTTCAATTCTTCCAATAAAATCTATGATCAAATGTATGTTCCACAAATATTATTTACATTTTGTCTCGTATCCTTCATCTATATGTCTCTCTGTCTCTTTCCCCCATCCCTCTCTCTCAGAATCACTCAATAATCACACACATACCTACACATATGCTCACACTGCCTAAGTGTGGTAGCTTTGCAAACCCTCAACGTTCAGCCTTACTGAAAAGCCTCAAAATTTAAGGATAAAAGCTTGTGAAATGATAGAATTAAGATGAAATTTCCAACGACAGTCCGACGAGAATAAGTGGGTATTTTTCCAAACCTCAAGGCGGATTCCTCCTCCACATCTGCTCAATTCTATATTCTGTTCGTCTTCAGTAAATTAATAGTTAATATTTAGATAGAAGGAAGGTGGCGAACTAACAAAATCGTTTCCATTTCGTCCATCTTTAGGTTTTCTGTTCAAATACCGCCGATGTCGAATTTGCCTTACATCTTTTTGGAGTCGATTACGTTATAAATATACGGTAGAGACTTGGGTCGAAGTAATCGACTTGCTCCTCACACCACCCACTGAAATTTCTGGCCTTGTGCTAAAATTGGAAACCTATATTAAGAAAGAAGAGGTTAACGGAATCTTACTCCGGCCTAAGATTTCTGATCCCAGAAAAGTGCTGTATAATCTAAAATTGCCACGTGACCATGTGATGTGGAAAACAAATTTTAAAATTGTCTATATGAAGTACTGTCCTTATAATATTTCATCAAAGGCTTTCTGTTATGTCTGCGCTACCCACTGCACAGCTACTATTTACCCTGATACTGCGTTTTCATGGCTGCTCCGCTGCTGCTGCTGTTTCTGCTGGCGCTGCTACCATTGTTAACCGTAAACCAGACTTGAGTGAGCCAACCAAATGCGTTCCGTCTGAGGTCATACTTATATCTTTAGGTGACAAATGAAAAAAAATAGATGATATCTCAGGCATGCCAAATACAGTGCCAGTACCCTCTAAAATATTTCCATTGTGCAATACTCTTCTCACTTGAAATAAGATGTTGATGGGCGTGTTGCAACATCACAAGCACAGTTACCATTTTAATTACCGAGTGCATTGACTGTTGATATGTCGCCGAAAAAAATATTTGTTTGACTAGACGTCAATGAATTCACTATTATATCTTACCAAAAAATAGAAATGTCAGAAAATATTGTTCGTTCTGTGGTTTTATAACCTCCTACAGTAGTGGATATCTCAAAGCACTCCAGGTTACAGCATCCAATTACGAGCGCAAACGTAAACTGTATTTTCACATCGAAAATCTTTCATAATAATGATGATAATAATAATAATAATAACAACAACAACAGCAACAACAACAACAACAACAACAACAACAACAATAATAATAATAATAATAATAATAATAATAATAATAATAATAATAATAATAATAATAAACCATACTCTGGGATATGCCAATACACACAGATAGAGAAATTAAGGCAAATAGACCAGATATAGTTGTCAAGGATCATGAAGAAAAAAATGCTTTCTAATTGATGTATCAATACCAGCAGATGACAACGTTTCCCTAAAAGAAATGGAAAAACTTTCAAAATACAAAGACCTGGAAATAGAGGTAACTCGAATGTGGAATCTAAAAACAGAAACAATTCCCCTCATAGTAGGTGTCTTAGGTATAATAAAAAAATATTCAGACAAATACATAACAAAAACACCAGGACTTACAAATATATATAAAATACAGAAAATTGCACTACTGGGCACTGCACACATCCTACGCAAAACACTTTCAATACAGTAACCAGAAGAGCATCACAGCAAACCACAACACATACCCAAGGCACACAGAGCTGCCGTCGGTAGTGAAGTGAACGCACGTTATAAAAATAAAACTACTGAACAATGATAATAATATTTAATAAAAGTAATCTCTATCTAGAAGAGCAGAAATTTGAACATAATGTTAATTTATAATATCGATCCCAGTACTCGATGGTTACATAACTTTATCGACTGTAGAAAGATGAAAGGCTAACTTTACTTCGGAGTGATATTACTACTTGTTGGCACTCCGTCGCTTACGACGTCGAGGTTTCCAGTTGATCCGATCAACGCAACAGCCTGCTCGTGAAATTAACGTGCAAGTCGCTGAGCACTCCACAGACACGTGTACCATTAACGTAGTTCTTGGGGATATTCAACGTGCAAGTGGCTGAGCACTCCACAGACACGTGTACCATTAACGTAGTTCTTGGGGATATTCAGCGTGACACAGTGTGACAAGGCTGACCCTTTGAATTACAGGCACAACAGAAACAGGAAGTAGGATTGAGAGAAAGTTGTGGTGAAAGAGTACAGCAGGGTTCACCACCATCCCATGCCGGAGCTTCGTGGAGCTTTAGGTGTTTTCGCTCAATAAACACCCACAACGCCCGGTCTGGGATTCGAAACCGCGATCCTACGACCGCGAGTCCGCTGCCCTAACCACTGGGCGACATTACTACATAATATACAGAAATGTAAATAAATACCGCAGGCATTTTGTATATCACTACCGTTTCTGCTAATTCTCCGCTCTTTTTTGTATGAGTCTGTTATAAGCCACGCATTTGCAACTAAGACAATGCAATGAAATAAAGGCATCCTAGTACTTATAACCATGAAGCCTGAATAGATGCAATACGAAGCTGAGTACAACGAGATACGATCTCATAACGTTACGCGACAAAACTAAGCATATTGCAGGATGCTCTCTAGCACGCCTCCACCATTAATAATAATGTTACTGATTCGCTTTCATTTCCGTTAATTCTGCGAATCTGTGAATACAAGCATACATACATGCATAAATGCATACATGCACAGGTATAGATAAACAGAGATAGACAGATAGAAAGAGAGAGAGGGGAGGCATACATACATACATTCAATGTATGTACATTTTGAATGATTATGCTTATTAAAATATATATAACTTTTTAAATTAAAAAGAATCTACAGACAGAAATTTATTTTTAATTCTGATATCCTTTCCGGTCCAGAAACTGTTGATAACGCGAACCAATGGAATTGCAAATATCAAGCAATGTTTCAACCTTTCATTCGTTATTTGTGCGCATTCCCGTTCAATGGCCGCCCTAAATTCCTCGATCGTTGCTGGTTTTGTACCGTAAACATTATCTTTTATATATCCCTATAAAAAATTCGAGCGGTGTGAGGATCGGTTAATGCTGCATGTATTATACGAAACCTCTTCGGCCGATTTATGAGTTTGACAAAGTTTCAAAGTAGGCCTTTATATTATCATGCTGGAAATATAACTCTACATCTCCATATCTTCAAAGTAGTCTTGAATGGTTGGCATGAGAGATTGTCGCAGAAAATTTCAATAAATAAGACCAGATACAAACACATCAAGACATAATTGTCCAACTCATGATTAGCCACACCATATTCTAACTTCTGGTATATTGACAAGATATTCCTAGATTATATTCGAAGTTTCTGGTCGCCTGCATCGGATTAATTTAGCCACTTATTTTAAATTTAGTCTCAGCATTGTAAACACTTTTATTTGAAACTGTGAATCATCTACACCTTTACACATTTCGATCCGGATCATTTTCATTGAGAGTGTGGACTCTACTTGGAATGTAATTATACCAGTGACAGAACTTTAAAACTGAACGAACGCTTGATTTTAAAATTTCGTCGCACGCCTTACTTGCTGCACATATTCTCTTGTACTCAGATAATGTCTCTACTAACTTTTCTTGTTTTGCGGGGCTCATTTATGTCTGCAGTCTTCTGGAAAGTTTCTTTTGGATATTTGTAAACATTTCCATCTCTAATTCGAGGAATGGTAAGTCGTGTGGGCGGATTTGATTGAAATTCCTACCGAAACTCAGCACTTCGATTGCGTTTGCAAACTTCAATGGAACTTTAGGATAAATTCCACTTGTTCAAAGTTTAGTACTTCCTTTTAGGGACATTATAAGAAGGTAAGGAATGTCAAAAATCACGGAGTTTGAACCCAAAATGTAAATAAATATCACAAATTGATTACTTCCGGGTTAACCATAATCTAGCAGATTATTATAAAAGAAAAGGCAGCATTGATCGTTGCGCTTTTTTGAGTATAGCTTTCACTGCATTGGCTAAAGTATCCTTCATTTTATTATATATATTTTTAAAGCCAAGCTGTAGTCTGACGGAGATTTGACTGCTCTTTCTATCTTTTTAACCAATTATTTTTTTTAAAAAGCCGAACGGTATTGGGCGCCAGTCTCAAATGTCTCAAATTATTTTGTTCACTGCTCTATCGATTATGCAACAATAAGTCTATCAATCATAATTATACTACTACTATTACAACAACAACAACAACTATTACTACTACTACTACTACTACTACTACTACTACTAATAATAATAATAATAATAATAATAATAATAATAATAATAATAATAATAATAATAATAATAATAAGAGGCTATATCGTTTTTTTTTTTAAATATTAATATTTCCAATATCAAAAATTGAACCAATTACTAAAGCATTTTTCCCTTTCTGTTTTAAATACTTCTATATAAAATGCAATAGTAAAGACTTTGATAAACTGTCCCCTGCCTCCACCCTGATAGCTTGTCTGGGACCTCCCACTTTCTCTAATCTCTATGTGTAATTCTACTATATTTGAAGAATAATTAATTGCAATGTGAATATCATCAGAGTATTCTTGACGCTAATATCGTCTGCGCTCTGCTGGTGGTCAGCAGCTTAAATTTACTTTTGTCAGTTACGTGGCTATTTGAAAATGATCAATTGAATATTTTTGTACAATTTCTATGTGGAATTATGTGACAACCTTGGTGCCCCACTCACTAAAATACTTTTTAATCAGACTTTCAATCAAAATAGACAGACGTTTTAGCGCAACTCAGCGCTGTTGTGTAAATATATTTATTATTAAAGCAAATCTAAATAAAATATGAAAATTATTAGGAGACTAAGTACTAGAAGGCTATTGGGAGATTAAGATTTCAAAAACATTCATTGTATATAAAGCTATATGTGCAACAACATATAACATACAAACATTTAATATATATGGAAACTTTTCTTCTACAGATGTTAAAAAAATTAAACATTGTGTCATTAAATTTAAATTAAATTCCTTTTATCCAAAAAGAAACCGCCTGCAGTATTGAGACACCGATTATTATTGAAGCTGACAACACCTGTATGCTAATTAGTTTCAGGATAACAGATCCGACGTTTAAATTTTATTTTTTGTAAATTCTGGTCTTGTACCTAAATGAGAAATCGTTCTTATTAATACTAGCTGGTATCTCATGTCTGTATCTAAATATTTCCTTATTTATGTCATCATCTAAACAAAATTTGATTTGGAAATCTAGGTTTGTAGCTTTGAGACTTGAAAGCCAGACATAATTCTCATTAATCGCAACGGGGAAAATATTCCTGTGACACTTAATCTATATGTTTTGAGAAGCAGGATGCCTAGTTAAATTTGATAAATGACCATTATTAATTATTGAAAGGTATTTATTACAGTGCTATACCACTTTACCAACTTTTGCATTGCATATTTTATGACATAGATACACTATTCATGAACGAAATGCTACGTTTAAATCGACGAAATTTTAACTCCAAACTGGAAAAAATTAAACTGGCACGTCTTTATGGTGTATATATCAACGCTCCTCCACGCTTCTGTAAAAATTGTTAATGAATTGTTTACGGTGAAATTGTATATATGTGTTTTTTGTTTTTAATTTTGTAATTTTTGATGCATTAAGTTTAGATCAACAAGATAAAATTGACTCCATGGAAAAGAATGAATAATCAATAATTTGTTGTTTCTATTCAAAACAATAACGATGTTTTGCAATGAAATACTAAAAAGCTATAGTGGTTCGGATTTCCATTTATTCAATTTCACAATTGAAACTTTTGTTTTGTTCCGTGAAAGTATAAATTGATCGCTAATTACAAGTATAGAAACCGGAAGACTATTCATGATTATTAAACGCAGAATCACTTTACCCAGCAACTAATAAAATTGAAAAAATGTATAGTTCAATAAGTTTAAGGAAAGGCATTGATAACAACTGCCATGTGTTGTATGATAAAATA
>NC_068983.1:139013207-139015192 GCF_001194135.2 Octopus bimaculoides | reverse complement strand
ATATATGTATTATGTATGTATGCATGTATGTATGTATGTATGTATGTATGTATGTATGTATGAATTTCAAGTATGTGCACTTTTAAAATATTTGTTCTGCAGCTGTAAAACATTCTCAAAGATCAAGGAAAAGGGACCTACTCACACTTGTGTTCCTTTCAGAATGTATTTAACCCTAATTTCACTGTATTTAGCAACACTTGTATTCAATAGATCATCCATAGTTTATTCAAATAGATGTGAATGCACGTGCAAAATTCGGTTAACATTCTGTAAACAGAATCGAAATGATGGCTACGGAAAATTTTACTTGTAGATGAAGGACTGTGATTAGGTGTTAGAGCTTGAAATAGGACGTGAATATGATTTGGATAAGGTGAAGGGATAGAGGAGATTAGTTTCGTAGAAGTGGTCGACAGCCGCAAGTTTTGAGGAGTAGAGAACTCATTATTGCTGGTAAAAAAAAATGAAGAGAGTATGCACGTCTGTAAGACTGAGATTTAAGCCTTTTCCTAAGACATTTTGCATTGATCACGTTAAATGGATTTCTTTTGACTGAATGAGTGTAGTGTCATTCTTGGACCAGATCTGAAAGCAGTGTTTCAATGTTAGTTACACAAGCTTTGTATACGGCAAGGAAATTTTAGTCAAGTGAATTTTTTGTGGCTCTGAAGAGGAGAGTCATTCACTGTGATGCAGTAGTCGCGATGTTGACAGTTTGCATTCATTAGAAAATATTCTCACTAATGGCAGCTATAGCATCTGTAGAAATGTTGTGTATTCTACATATGTGCTATTTGCATTTAGGATGTGATAGAATACAGCATATTTTTCTTGATGCGGGTATTATATGTATATCTGTTATGCTGACATTGACGGAACTTAATGAGCAAACTGGACAATGACTTAACATTGGAGGGTCTTCAAGGATGTTTGGTTTCTGAAATTTAGGAAAGAATGAAGAACAGTTACAGCTGTATTAGATGTGACTGTTCTTAAGCAGTGACAATACGTAATCTGTACATGTACAGTAAAAAGAAAGTGGGGCAGACAACATACCTTCATGCGTCAAAGATGAATTTGTCATATCTTCCAAATAGAGTCTGTATCCAACAAATTTAAGGATTAAATTATTTTTTCACCAGTGTTACCTAATCCGTATGCGTACCTCTGTAATGTTTCTTCCGCTGTGGAATTCATTACATTTACTATATGTGACTTTATGCCCCACGAAGGAGTGTAGAGATATATTTTCATTTCAGACCGGCCAGTTGAGCAATATGGAGCTACTTATGGAGCTACTTTGTCAGGGAGCGGACGGAGTGTGCCATTCGTTTATTCAATCCCTGTATATGTGCATGTTTGTGTGTGCGTGTGTATGTGTGTGAGAATGAAATGTAAGCAAATTAATGCATCTAGCATAGGGAGTCGATCGAAACAATAAAGGCTCCAGCGTATGCAGGAAAATGTTGTATTAGCCATATATGTATTAATTTATTGATATAATAATTACCTCTTTTTACTTCTGTCTTTTCAGAAACACAAAAAATGCACACCGACAGCAAAGGCTCACGAAAAATACCGCATCGTATTTCAAGACTGCCGCAGCGTGAAGGAACACCGCCTGAAGTTCTGTTCAAACTGTAAAGTAAACCGTTGTTGTTATCCACAAATAACACGTCATCGGACGATTGAATTTGAATGCTCCAAACGCGAACGCGTGTTCCTATCGTTCATGTGGATTAAAAAATGCCAATGTGGACATAAATGTTACGCAAATAAAATTATTGATTCATAACCAAACATTCAAAGAGATCGATAGAGAAGAATATTTTATAGATGGTGGCGGAGAAAATATATATAACAAAACCTCTGTTGGAGGAACATACACAGGCAGATAATATTTCATGCATTCATACATGCAATCGCATATATAATGATGATGCACCAAAATATATATATATATATATATATATATATATATA
>NC_068983.1:139011215-139012660 GCF_001194135.2 Octopus bimaculoides | reverse complement strand
ATATATATATATATATATATATATATGTATATATGTATGAAAGTATGCATATGTATGCATATAAACAGGCAGATATCTACATTTTTATGGATGCATATATATGCGTGTATACATATATATTTATATATATACATATGTGTGTGTGAGAGTATGTGTGTTTGTAGAAAAGGAAAGGAACTCCATAATACGTAAACTATATATAATATACAAAAATTATATAATTTTGTTCTCTTCAATTTTTTTACACATGTGTAAGTGTGTATAAAATATATATATATATACATATATATTCATGTATATACATATATGTATATATATATATATGTATATTTACAGACAGGCATAGGTAGATATATATATATATGTGTGTGTGTGTGACTTTGTGTCTGTGTGTTTATAGATATACATATATACACATATACAACAGAGATATACATCAGAATGTCATAAAAATATTTTTCATGTATAACTGAGCTGAACTATGAAAATATGGAATACGAAAGACAAATAAGTATATCAGAAAAAATAACCACTAATAATAACGCATAAAATATTTAAACTGCATACTGCAATGGTCATAAATATAATATTATATTCATGAAATACTACCGAATATATGTCTGTTGTATAAATATTAAAGATTCAGTCTGCTAAACAATGGAAGCTTGAGTTCAATTAAAATTTAGATTGGTATTATAGAAATGACACGTAAATGAATATGTGTTTCAGGACAGATGCATACCTACCTTTATACATGCCTACAAACGACATATAGACATTCATATATACATGCACAATGCCTATACATACATATATATACATGTATGTATATATAGGAGTGTATGTATGTGTACATTTACACACACACACACACACACACACACATACACACACACACACACACACACATATATATATATATATATATATATATATATATATATATAGGAGATTATGTGTGCTTATCTATGTCAATTTTTGAATATGTAAATGCATTATTACACGTGTATATTCCTATATTGTAGAATTACAACCTTGCCTATATAAGAGTTGGTGTTTAGGCACTCACACACATATATACATGTGTAATCTGATAACTGGCGCAACTCCATTGCTTAAGACGTAGTGGATATGTATCAGTGGTCAGAACAGATCAGCGGAATGAGGAATTTCTACACACTTGTAGGTTGTATTATTAAAAAAGAAATTGGAAAGAAATATGATAGCTTGTATGTTTTCCTAAGACACAATGTGCATCTTGTTAAGCAGTATCCTAGAATTGTTTTCCATCATGCTCCAGTGATTTCATTTGTCAATTACTCCACAAATACAGTAAAAATTAAAGCATTCTTTACATACATATTTTTGTGAGTGTGTGTATATATGTATGTGCATGTGTGTGTGTGCCTGTCTGTATATATATATATATATATATATATATATAT
>NC_068983.1:139008657-139009907 GCF_001194135.2 Octopus bimaculoides | reverse complement strand
ATATATTATAGATAAATAGATATAACTACACAGACGTGATAGACGCACACATATAATCGCTTATTTTAACATAGGCATGCATGTATGAAAAGGTGTTTGGGGTTTTCTATTATTAGATTCTAAGATTATAAACAATTCTTTCTGATGCATTGCCCGCTGGTAACATTATGTTGAACAGATAAGATGGCAGTGAACGTGAAGGAATTTAGAAAGTACAGATCTTACGTATAACTGGGACCTTTTTTCATAATGATGCTAAAAAATTCAAAACTGGAGACATATTCTCCGTGGAAGCACCAGTCAGTAATAAATATATATACTAATTACAGCAGCAATCATAAATATTTTCTTTGTTATTATAATAGAGAGTACAAAACAAACTGTTCAGAATGTTCTAAGTATCCACGCAATGTTTCTCTACTGGTACACAATTTTCCTTGCGTATACAAAGTAAAACTTGTACTCGTGAAAAAACAAAGCAAGGCACTTACATAACACATGCCACACGCACACACACTCACGCACATACATATGTGCGTTACTATATTGTTTAAGCTGCATAGTCTATAACAAATATTTAGAAGTCCATGTACATTTATGAAATATCCAAAATGGATATCATGTATTATTATTATCATTATTATTATTATTATTATCATTATTATTACTATTCATATACACACACATATAAAATGTATATGCACAAAGATATATAAAGATATATGCACACATATATATCATATAAGCAATATTTATACTTACGTACATACATATACAAAAACACACACATACAACTTTAAAACAAAGGCTGATATATTGCTAGTAATCTACCTCTATATGCATGTTAGTGGTAGCATCAAATGTGTCACTATAGATTAGATTTGGAGCCATATTATACGATATGTATTTTTCTAATATATGTGTGTGTGTGTTTCATAGTGTGTGCATGCATGTATTAATATACATGCATTTATGCATATGTATATGTCTGTTTACGTATAGCTGTGTATTAAGTTACCTAGAAGCTCGGCATGTAACAATTATTTAGAACCCCATATTATGCATTATAATTCAAAGTCCACCCGTAAATGATTCATAGTTGATGTTTAACCTACATGTAACTCAAAGATGTGTGTGCATGCAGATCCTATAATATATTTGGGATGTATACATATATACATATACGCACGTATATATGTATATACACACATACATACATACATGCATGCATATATATATGTATATACACA
>NC_068983.1:139006523-139008609 GCF_001194135.2 Octopus bimaculoides | reverse complement strand
ATTTATGCATATGTATATGTCTGTTTACGTATAGCTGTGTATTAAGTTACCTAGAAGCTCGGCATGTAACAATTATTTAGAACCCCATATTATGCATTATAATTCAAAGTCCACCCGTAAATGATTCATAGTTGATGTTTAACCTACATGTAACTCAAAGATGTGTGTGCATGCAGATCCTATAATATATTTGGGATGTATACATATATACATATAGCGATTATTTAACCAAAGAGAAACAAGGTACACTTATTACAAAATACAATATCATCTGAATATAAATGTGTGAATGGCGCAGAAATTAACGCTTCACCAGAAGAGTAAAAATATATACTTGCGGTATACAATTAGATTAAAAGTGCAAAACCTAAAAACGATGGATATTGAAAACATATATTATCTGTCCTTAAAGCACAAAACCTAAAAACGATGGATAATGAAATCATATATTAATATATATAATTAAAACAAAGATTACACTTAGTTTAATAAGTATTTGATTATTTTACTTTTACTTTTTATGAATACATAGATTCTCTGATAAACCCAAACGTTAATTTTATGTTATTCTTCTCACGAAAAGTTTACTTCCGCGCCACTGAAACAAATGTAAGCTCGTGAATAATTTGATAAATTTACCTTGATATATGTATTTCTAGAGACAGACACACACATTTATGTGTGTGTGTGTGTGTGTGTGTGTGCATGCATGCGTGCGAGCGCGTGTATATGTACACTTACATGTACACGCACACATATATATGTGTGTATATATATATATATATATATATATATATATATATATATATATATATATATATATATATATACACGGGAGTTTGAAGTCGTTTAATACATTTTAGAGAATGCATACATTGCCGTAAAATTTCCTGAGTTAAAGTTTTGAAATTATGAACAATTTGATGGACGTATAGAAATATTTCAATATGTATAGCCAAAAGAGTACGCCATCAACTCATTTAAGAATATGGATAAGTATAAGACAGGAAGAGAAAGTAAGTAGATAGAAGGAAAGACAGACTGGGTTAGAAAGAAAAAAGAGAGAAAATAATGCGAGAATCAGAAATATAAACGGCGTTAGAACGGAAGGAATGAAAGATATATGTATGTGTAAATGTATTAAACTTAGATAAACTTAGATATGTTTCGACCAAAGATTGGTCCAGGCGATGTCTAACTGAATAGCACCACCTGATAGAATTATCTAAATCCTTTTTAAGTCAAGTTTTGTTTATGGTCCATTCAAGTAGTGAGTTCTTGTTCAGTGAGTTGTATCCAGGTATGGCTGACTTATCTGGTATTCCTTGAAGAAAACTGTCCAGACTTCGTTTAAATGTGATGGGATCCTTTTCCTCTTTGATCAGTTTTGGGACAATGTTAAACAGGGCAGAACATGTTGATGAAAAGAAATTATGTCGCAGTGTACCTATATGTTGTGATCCTGAATTGGGCAGTGGACGTATGACCCGTGGATCCAGCTTTGAATGAACCTTGAAACTAATGTTCCGGTCGTTTGGGTAATGTTGACAGTATATTCTCCACAAATGATGTACCGCTCGCGGCGGCGCTGCGGAGAGTAAAGTTTCAAGGCTTTAAGGCGGTCCCAGTAATCGAGATCCGTCATGTTTTCAATTCGTTTAGTGAGTGCCCTCGGGGTGATGAAAGGAAATGGGTTGGTCCTCTATGTAAGGGTAGAAATCTGCAGAAGGGAAAACGATACGCGAATTGAGAAAGTAAAGGATTTGACGAAGAAGATGAGGAAAAAATGTGAATATATATATGTGTGTGTGTGTGTGTGTGTGTGTGTGTTCTTTTATCCTTTTATTCTTTTAGTTGCTTCAGTCATTTAACTGCATTTAACTGCAGCAATGCTGGAGCACAGAGATAATTCTTTGTAAGCCAAGTACATACTCTATCGGTCTATTTTGCCGAACATCTAGATTACGGGGACGTAAACGCAACAGCATCGGTTGTCAAGTGATGCTGGGAGACAAACACAGGCACACAAATATACACACACCACATATACATATATGTATATGTACATATATATAAATATATATAT
>NC_068983.1:139004057-139004498 GCF_001194135.2 Octopus bimaculoides | reverse complement strand
ATATATGTATACATATATATACATGTGTGCAGGGTGTGCGTGTTTGTATATAAATATGTATATATACACTTACACACACATATATATGAATAAACCCAATTGTTTTCACATATTCATACATATGTGTGTGCGTGTATATATATATATGTGTGCAGATATGATTACATGCATATATATATACATGCATACAGACATACATATATGCATACTTATACATACATACATACATACATACATACATACATACATTCATACATGCGTATTTTTATATTATGAATGTATCAGTTTGGAGTTAGAAATAAATGCACTCAATATTCAATGACATACTCGTTATTGATAATAGATTTTATGCTAGCTGGAGTCTATTGCTACACCGAATTTCATATGCAAGCTCTTCGGGCAACTTTTGAAGTTATAATACCTATATATATATATATATAT
>NC_068983.1:139002559-139003481 GCF_001194135.2 Octopus bimaculoides | reverse complement strand
ATATATATATATATATATATATATATATATATAGGTGCGTGTACGTCTGCGCAAACACATGGTTGTGCGTGTATGCGTGTGTCTGCGTGTATACTGAGATCAGTGTGATCTATATGGGACATGGCGCAGTTAGGTAGTTTATAACAGGCCTGTACACGGTTTGTATAGATGATATAAGCAGATGATACTCGATAAACAAATTCTGTGTACCCGCGTCGAATTTGATGGCGACTTCAATAGGTAGTTCAGCTTTTCTTGGAAACATTTGTTGTTTGGATTTACATTTTCCTTTCCCTATATGTATCAGCTTATATATATGTGAGTGCACATGTTAGTGCGTGCGTATAAGTGTACATATATACAAACATACACAACCATATGTATACTTGTGTGCGTGTGTGTATGTAAATGCATAGATGTGTCTTTGGTTGTCCGACATTTAATTGCCAATTTCAACGTGCGTAATGGGCCACTAGCTACGATAGACGTTTGGTAGCATAGTCAACATTGTTCGATATAATCCAAAACATATTTCCGGTCAGCAAAACTTGTCTCATGTAACAATCTTAAATTTCAATTAAATATCTTAAAACTTCGTAAACTATTGGAAGTTTTTACATTTTTAGTAAAGAAAATACTTTACAAAAGGTATCATATACATAGTGATCAATGAGAAAGTGTCTTCTAGAACATCCGTTAATATATTCTGTCGTATTTTAGGTATTAAATTTCCATGTTACAGTCAAGGAAACCCTGTTTGATATGAAATTGAAGGAATATGTCTGCTGATATTGGCGAATTTTGAGTTATCTAACAATGATCACATATGATGAAATATGATACTTAAGATATAAGTTTGTCGTGTGTGTGTGTGTGTGTGTGTGTGTGTGTGTGTGTGTGTGTGTGTGTGTGTGTGTGTGTG
>NC_068983.1:139000738-139001992 GCF_001194135.2 Octopus bimaculoides | reverse complement strand
TATATATATGTATGTATATATGAAAAGATAGGATTAAAGGTGCTTCCCGTGACATAGGCGTATGAGGACTGTTTCCCGGATTTTGAGGCGAATATATTCCTCCAATGAACGCCGGACAGTGGCAGAATTACTCAATTTTAGCAGCTGAGTGGACTGGAGCAACGCGAAATGAACTGTTTTAATGAAGAACACAACACATCGCCCCGTCCAGGAATCGAAACCACAAACTTATTTATTGTAGTTTATGAGAGCAATAAAGATTTCGACATAAAATATACAGCCAGATTTATAGTACAACATAGATGATAATTATTGCTTCTATGCGTTTCTGATGCTCGTTTATCAAAGTGTAATGGAAGAAATGACTTTTTTAACCGTGTTTTTCAAACTTGTCTTGTTTCGTTTTTCGAACTCTTTGTGGAGCCCCACCCGGTCAGACTCTGAATTATCTATCAGCGCACTCAAACACACAAAGATGGTCACACATGCAAACTCATGAGGTGGTATCATAGTTCCCAGATTAGTTATGTTTAAGAAAAAGTAAGTTATTTGCTGAAGTTTTAACATCATCCACTTCGAAATAGTTACCTTCTGCAGCACTACACTGGTCCCAGTGTTCCTGTTACTAGGAAATTCTGCTTGGAAGTGGTTTTCTATGAGCGAGACAAGGACCTTTTGTGATTGGCTCTTCATCTCTACAACGGCATTAAAACAGCGAACTTTGCATTGCCTTTTTATGTTGGGGAAGAGATGGAAGACCGCAGGTGTTAACTAGCGAACAGGGTGGGTGTGGAAGCGATATCATGTTTTTGAAGAGAAACTCACGAGTGAGGAGAGCTTAGTGACGGAGTCCATTGTCGTCGTGAAGAATCCAATTCTTCTCGCTCCTCAGATCCTGTCACTTTCGCCTCATGTCCATTCTCAAGCGCTTCAAAACGTCGTAGTAGAACTGCCCTGCTGGGAAAGGGGCGGAATCTGATGCACAGTAAGGTGGATGTCGAAAAAAAAGACGATGAACAAACTTTTGACCTTTGTTTGTCGTACTTTCTTCGGCCGTGGAAATGAACGGTTCTTCTACCATGAAGACTGTTGTTTCTTCTTTGAAGCATGCTCAATGTCTCTGTAGCAGACGTCCCAAGTTTACCGAGAAATTTCACGTTGTCTCCTTCTTCCAACTTCCAGACTATATCATAGACGTGATTACAAAAACACAATTTTCACAATTTGTGAAGTAAACACAGCGATGGCAATTGG
>NC_068983.1:138998944-139000393 GCF_001194135.2 Octopus bimaculoides | reverse complement strand
ATATATATATATATATATATATATATATATATATATATACACACACACATATATTTGTGTACGTACATATAAACATTGTGTATATTTAGGGATATTACTCGTAATGCTTGTATTTGTTTACAGAAAATATAAAGCGTTACTTCAACTCTTATTGTTGATGTTCACAGGCAGTGGTTCAGATCATGACATTTGCATCGAAATTTAAATTCTTAATTTTACTATTTGACATCTTTAAACAAAAAAACATTCAGCAATCATGGTAACTGACATTCATTTAATATATGTTGTATTTTGGGTTTAAGGAATTTAAAATTTTGTTCCGTAATAGCAATTGAGGTAAAGATAGTCTTCGTTTCTCCAATATTGTTTCTTTTCTTTCTCAGTACAAAATACAAAGTTTATTTTTAATTCTTAAATGATATCTACCGATGACAGTCGTTTTGCTGTATATCAAAAATGAAAATTAAAACTCCATTTCAATTTTACCATACGAGATTAGTTGTCTGTTAATTTTGTTTGTAAAACAATGTATAATATTCTACATAAAACAAGGAAAATAATTATTGTCCTACATGTATTTTTATTACAATTACGATTAATCCTCGATGCCTCTTATTTGAGACAGTGTATGCAATAAAATACTAATCCGATTCCTTTCATTACGATTATCATTAATCTTAGAGTAACAACTGAAAATTTCTCTTAAGTATAATATAAATGGTTGTTTTTTTTTTTTTAATTTCAATCAGAAATATGATCAAGCGTTATATTTATTGACTGATAAACTGAAACATATACTAAATGTCTCCTGTTTTACATGATAAGGTGTTGAACTCCTAGAATTTAAGAAAGCTTTGAATAAATATAACGAAATAAAAGGAAGTCATCTTGAGACGTTTGGCCCAATCTAGCAATACTTTTCCACACACAGAATATATATATATATATATATATATATATGTATATATATATATATATATATATATATATATATATAAATTGTAAATGTAGAAATGTATATATATATATATATATATATATATGCGTGTGTGTGTCTGTGTGTGTATGAGAGTTTGTATGAGTCTATGTATGTGTGTGTGAATGTATATTTGTGTGTACGTATATATTTATTATATACATACAGGAAACTGAAAGTTGTAAACTTCAAGTTTATAGTTGTTACATTGAACATATTAGTACAACAATCCTTCCTCGCCTACTTGGCTGACCATATGATTAAAAGGAGCTAACGTAAATCAGAATTATATATATATAATTGTATATTGTATATATTGTGTGTGTGTGTGCTAATTTGTTTCAGAGTGTATGCATATTATTTTGGGACATATAAATGTCTATATCTATCTATCTATCTATCTATCTATCTATCTATCTATCTATCTATCTATTTATCTATCTATCTATCTATCTATCTATCTATCTATCTAT
>NC_068983.1:138997982-138998848 GCF_001194135.2 Octopus bimaculoides | reverse complement strand
AGAGAGAGAGAGAAAGAGAGAGAGAGAGAGAGATAGATAGATAGATAGATAGATAGATAGATAGATAGATAGATAGATAGATAGATAGATAGATATAGATATAGTTATACACATACATACATACCTGCATATATCCATACATGCATACTTACATTCATATATCTGTGCATACATACAGTCATACATACATACATTCATACATGTACAAGTTAATCCCCTTTCTAATTCATTTCTTATTTTATCCTCCGATATTCCTTTTCTCATTTTTTTTTTTTTTGAAAGGACACATTAGAAATACCAGCCTTATAATTTTTCCTCTTGATTATTTTTTATCAGAAATAGTATATTTATTCTCGATCTCTTTCTCGTCTTACATTTACTCTCTTAATTCCTATCTGTCTCTCAAATCTTACCTTTACATCTTCCAAATCTTTAATCCTCATATGTCTTCATTTTTCATAACAAACCTCTCCCTCGTTTATGTTTTTTACGTCATAATTCCTTCTCTATCAAACGTTTTCTTATTCATTTCTATTTCTAAAACAACTTTTTCATCCTTATCTTCCCCTTTTTTTTCCACTTTCCGTTTGTACTCTTCATGCTCCTTCGCCTTTCTTTATTCTTCCATCCTCTTCTTATCCACTTGCTTCTCTTCGAACATGGGATTAGCGTCAATAATCCATGTGTTATTTGCTAAAGTGTCTTGATATATTCAGAATTATCTCCTTAGTCATATTTCATATAAATTTCCCAACAGAAAAAGGAACACGCTATCTCCCCTCCTTCTCTCTTTCACTCTCTCTCACTCTCAATATCTATATGTATATAAATATTTGTGAGAGCATATATATATATATATATATATA
>NC_068983.1:138995482-138997507 GCF_001194135.2 Octopus bimaculoides | reverse complement strand
ATATAATTCAATACTATAATATAATTAGTTTGAAAAATAAAGGAATGACTAACTCTTATCACATTATTTCATATGATGAGAAATGTTCAGTTATATCTTCAAATCATATAGCTTCAAAGAAAAAATAATTTTTATTTTGAATTTCTTTCTTTTATTTTATTTTGCATATTTTACCTTTTTAGATTTCAGAGATTCTTGTTATTATTAATTGTTATTAATTTGAATAAATATATCTTCATTTATGACAATAAAATCGGTTTTTTTTTGTATATATTTAATATTCACTTTTCAAATTTAATTTTTAACTTTTTTTATACGTAGGTATAGCACTATTGTTGATTACACTTCCTCGTGATTCTAAGGAAGCCTCCATTGCACAATACCGTGATCTCTGTGCGGAAAAATGAGAAATACAAATTCTTTCATTAATTCATACATACATACATAATACATACATAGGTACGTACAAACATGCATAAATGCACACATACATACATCCACACACACACATATACATACATACATACATACATACATACATACATACATACATACATACATACATACATATACGTATGTATGGCAATCATTCAACCTTTATAGATGATTGCCTTCTTTGTAAGCTTCACCGTTGCTAATGATATTTCTGACCTGCCTATGAGTATCCAGTCTCGCAGCAATTTTGTATATTTTGAAACTTAGGTTATAGGTGGAAATCTTAACAGTCATTGGATTAATAGGATCTGTCTGTGAGATATGATTCCTGTGAACGAGCACACCTTGAAACAACCGGTTGCATGTAGTTAGTTGACCTTTTGTTGTGTCGACGCCCCTAGACGATGAAGTAGGCTAGCCCAATACGTAGATATAGAGGGAGAAGTCTAGACGTCGGAGTAGTTGAGTAGAGGTCATCCGAACGTGTGATATAACATCTTTCATGTACTTCAGATGATTACCAGACCCCGACACGTTTCCTGCCTTCAGCGTTTTAAGTTCTGATGACAGCACTTTCAAAGCCAGCCCCTTGCGCTATCACTTTGAAGGCGACTCTCTTTAAACGATTTACAACTTTCCCCTATACGCTTCTTCTACTCAGCTCTTTCCAAAGGTAGTTCTTCCCAATTCTTTACATTGATTTGCAGTTCCGTCATACATACTTTGTGAGTGGATTTGGTCGATGGAAACTGAAAGAAGCCCGTCGATTACATATATCTGTGCGGTTGTGTTTATGTGTCTTTTTATCTGTGTTTTTCTATTATTACCGCTTGACAGCCGGTGTTGGTGTGTCTATGTCCCCTTAACTTAGCGATTCGGTAATAGAGAGCGATAGAATAAGTACCAGGCTTAAAAAGAAATAAATAATTCGACTAAAATTTCATCAAGGTGGTGCCCCAACATGGCCGCAGTCTAATGACTGAAACAAGTAAATGATAAAAAAAAATACATACATGCATACATGATGATGTTGACTGTCCACCCGTGACCGAGAAAGTCCATCACTGACTATTGCCCATCCAAAATGCCAGCAATGACCGTGAATGAAGTGAATGCAGCAGCGGTTAGCTTCGCTTGACTGAGCATTGGACAGCTGTCGCAGCGGCGTTTGAACAATGTAAAACTTTAGATCCAATAAGGCTTCCACATCAGTTTATAGGCACTTTCCACCCTATTGATATGATCGAGTGACATGCCATCTCAGGATATTCAGGACCAGTATGGGTTGTAGACTCAGAAATGCGGGAGCACCATGATCTGCTGTGCAAGTAAAAGTTCCTCAAAATGTGCCAAACCTTTCCCAGCATATCCGATGTGAAATCAATTCGAGTAGGAATTCAGGAGATTGAAAATTGGCCACCAAACAGAAAAGATGCAACCGACAGAATAAGTACTAGGCATAGCAAATAAATAAATAAGTCGATTCATTCGACTAAGAGTTAATCAAGGAGGTGCCCCAGCATGACTGTCGACTAATGATTGAAACAAGTAAAACATAATAGACAATATATATATATATATATATATATA
>NC_068983.1:138990326-138995337 GCF_001194135.2 Octopus bimaculoides | reverse complement strand
ATAGATAGATAGATAGATAGATAGATAGATAGATAGATAGATAGATAGATAGATAGATAGATAGATAGATAGATAGATAAAGCTGGTGTAAAGGCAATGGCCGATTTTAAGGTCTCTATTAAAAATGAAAAAGCCCATGATTGAGACAATATTTATTCGTTAAGATAATTTCCATTACTTTCTAGAACTTTATTCTATATATATATATCAGGTTGGTGCAAAGGTAATGGACGATTTTTTTTAGAAAACAGTCTTGCAATGTTTTAAGAATGTCACAATACATTTTTGATTCAGATTCTGATTGTATTGGCCATGATCTTCTACTATATTCGCAGCCATGTTCGCCCCGTCTAAAGATCACATTAGACAAGTCTTACTCTATGAATTTGATAAAGGTGTCAATGCAAGCACAGCGGGAAAGTCTCTTCAGAGAGTTTATGGTGATGATGCAGTGAGTGAAATAAGTTGCAGGAGATGGTTCTATCACTTCAGAAGTGGGGATTTGAGTTTGAAAGTTGGGCCCAAAAGAAGGTCGTTCAAAACAAGGACAAGTTGGAAGATGTCACAGAAAATCCAACCGCTACTTGTAGAGAATTTGCAGAAAAGTTTAACGTAGCCCATACAAAAGTTCTACGCCAACTGAAAAGGACCGGAAAGGTTTCAGTGGTTGGAAAATGAGTCCCGCATGAACATTGCTATATTTTAATTTCTGATAAGCAAGAAAATGACTTATTTTAGATTAGACCTGTAGTTACATACAACGATACTCCGTACATAGGATGTACCTATTTTATTTCTACCAGACCAATGTAACCAAAATTCGACGCAATATCCTTCTCAGTTCCGAGTGTGCAAGGAATTAAGTAAACACCACAAGGATTTTATGCGATCTACCACTTTATCTTAACTATTGACACACGTGTCATAATAGGTATAAGAAATTTCTTATGGGAGCATAAAATACACGAAGCAATGATAAATGATATTAACATTTCGAGGAAACATAATATCCCAGATTTAAGAGAGATGACAACAAATATCCTTTCGCTCCTAAAAAACCTTGATGTACCTTTTAGTTCTTAAAATCAGCTTTCCCAGCTACTGTTCTCTCATGCTTATCAACCCACTAAAACCTAAACTGTGCTAAAACAAAAGGCTCATTTTCCATCTTATTTGTGGAAGGACACCAATATATATATAGAATGATTGATCTCTAATAAACAAATAAATAAATTTGCTTCTTCCAATTATTTTTCGCTATTAACTTTCAGTCACCAAACCAATTCTTGAAAACTTCACAAGAATTAATACTACAGTCAAACCCATTACTGCCAATAATGCAGCTCCCCAGAAAAGCCATGATCTTCTATAACGACATTATCTGTATAAAAGTTGCAATATTGAACTCATTGATGTGAATATTATATAGCATATTTTAATACATCTACAGCCCTTACACGAGAAGTTTTAACCGGCGGGTAAGACAAGATTTCTCCTTCGAAACTTGAAATCACAAACCCCTGAAAATGTTTCAGAGAGACCTTACTTTCAAGTACAGTGGATACAGAGCTTAGGACTGTAAAATGCTTGGATGTAGGTAATCCCAACAGTAGAAGAATCCATTGAAGCAGCATGTTGGGTTTAAAATCTTACAATGAACCCTAAAACTCATCCACATATTTTTAAATACATTAGCTTACAACTAACAAATTGATCTGACAGGTGAGGCCCAGTTAGAATTTTCTTAAGGTCCAGTAGCCGAAACCCCTCAAAAGGTTCCTGAGTAATGGTTATTTAAGGATGATGAACAAAACACCCATGTTTCCGCAGATGACTCATTCAAACCCTAAAGAATTCCTTGCAAATCCTTGTCGCAAAATATTTTTACGTGGATTTATTGAAGAATTTTATCGTACACACTTGGCATCAAATTATATTTCCTACACAATACATTCGCCACCTCATTAAAGTAGTACCATATTTCAAAAATATCTGTATAGTTAACAGCGTTACGATTTCTATTTAAGATTTGAAAAGATAATGCTCTTTCGCACATAGCATTTAATAAGCGAAAACTCGCTTATCTACATGATAAACAAAAAATGAGAATGTGAAGTGTAGGTCCTTCACAAGCCTCCGCCACACGGATCTAGTTACTGGAAACTTTGCAGATCGCCCCGAGGAGGACAATGCATACATATGAACGTAATCTATAAATATGAGTTAGTTATACAATACAGCAGCAAACTTTACATAGGATCCACTAATGACCCTGTGAAATAATGTATTCTCTATGCATAGGTACTCCTTGAATCAGGGACATAAGAACTCATGCTGCGTATATCCAGGAATTAGATTATCTTAAGATAAAATATGAACTGAAATAATAGCGTATAAGTCTTCCAATCAGGAACATAATATTCTACCTCACTAGCCGAATATATCCAGGAATCAGAAGATCTTAAGATAAAATATAAGCTGAAATACTGTATACTGGGACAAGCGATAACTTATTGGGCTCGGGCATCCCTGTGGGTTATGTAGAAGAGAAGAGCTGAAAATATATTGGCTAATAGTAAAGACAGTATATATGTAATAGTGAAGACTTTCTTACTGCACAAATAGAAATAATAGAACATTCCGACATAGGTGAATGGTGAAATACTTGAACTACGATTTGCGGCAGAGAGGTTCCTCATGAATGTTGTGCGCCTAATACAATTTTGTAACGTCCTCTACACAAACACACCTGAATGAATACCCATAAGAGGGACTCCCCTAATCTCATCTTTCTGAGTACATATTCTGTGAATGTGCTCGTGTCAAGTACCGGACTACCGGATAACAGGTTACATAAAAAGTATTAGCAAAATAATGTTATTTAGATATACTTTAACTTTAGTTGTTTACACTATTTTACGTTTGTTTATACTCTTATCTATTCAAAATTCACAAATCTCCTTATTGAAACTATGGATCATATTCCTTTTGATAATATCGATATGATTATAAAACTATTTGTAGACGATATTTTCTGTTTCATCGACGCTAATTTTCAAATTACTGGAGTCTGTTGCTCTACTTATAGAGACGTATAACTGGACGTGTGTAAACATCGGAGTGGGCAAAAATACGCCTATACTATTTTAAGATTGTCCCTGTGCCTTGTTTACTATGACGGAGTGAGCGGAACCATTAGGGTTCCAAGAAATCAAACTAAAACGTACCTCTCACTGTTCTATGCGAATAATATCTGGTTGTTTTGATACCACGAGTTATTTTGATTGACAAAATTAAGATGTAAATAACAGCCGCTCTGATTAGACGTATTAAATCCTACTAGAGACTGACACAAATTAACAACCACTAATTAATCATACACATTATATACTAATACACACTTTTTCCATTTTATTTTCGCTATTAACCGTCCTCGCGACCTCCTTCGTATCTACAATGAAGCCACGAATTATACGATGACAATCCAGAGTTAGTCATGGTCGATGAATTTTTGATAAAAATGTGAAGGTGATTTATCAATTCAAAAATCGATAACAAAGAAATAATCATACTTTCTGATATTTAAATGCTAAAAACCTTCCTGATGACCGTCTTTGTAAACCCGTCTGGCCGTGAAAAGGGAACAAAGAGAAAGACAGATAGACAGATAGATGGACAGATAGACAGACAAATACAAGGACGTAACGCCTATTATAGTAAGATAGCAAAAGGAAAATTCGTAATATTGCTGATAACCGGTTTAAAAATTCTCGTACTGCTAACGGAAATGAGGATGTAGTATTCTCTAATAAAATCTCAGATTTTCTTAATATATAATCGGCTAAACGATTTAAAGATAAGAATAAAAGTAAAATAAACAATAACTTTAAAATGGATCGAATAGGAGAATAATTACTCTTTCGGAAAACGGATACAAACATCAAAATTATGATCTTAACTCGAAGAATACATTATGGTTAATCATTCAAATTGGTAATCAGGTCAATTACAATTTTTCCAAATTGTTTAATGCAGCAATTCAAAAATATTTTCCAAAAACCACAAATACTACGAAATATTTAATCAACACAAGATTAGATTGGGTTATTGTCTTAGCCGTAATATTGCACAAATTATAGCAGCACATAATGTTAAGATAATATCGATATTTCAAAAAAAAAAAAAAGCGATTACAATCAGAATAGCGTAATAAATTTGATGCATAATAAATGTCAAACAGAATAAAGAAACTCAGATAGACGGGAACGCTAAGAAATTAAATGTTGTGGAAAGGGAAACAACCGAATTTTACATAAATAATAACGTCAAATCGGATAAAACTTCAGCTAGAAACAGAACAACGATAACGTTATCTTAAGGAGTAAAATTGTAATGGAGAACTTGGTGGAAATGAATTTAATTCTACAGCAACAAGGACTATACGATGAAATGGGAATTGATTTCTCCTGCAAAGCCATGCACATCTGGAACCAATAGATGCACCCTATGTTTAGAAGAATTTTACAGGATATTCACATCTAAGTGTAAAATAATAAATTCTAGATAGGACAAGCATTGAGATACTTGCATATGCGGAAATTCACATTTGTCAAGTATAAATGAATAATTATTATTTAAACTATATAAGTTTATGATGGACTGAAAATGATTATCCAATGATGGACTGAAAATAATTATCCAATAAGAACTTGAAATAGAGATCGTTCGCGTCTGATTTCACGGACAGCTCTACGTTATACAACGCAGAGTTTATAGAAGAAAATTATTAGACGGGCATACCGAGCGATATGAAGTGAAGATCCTGAATAAGCTGCACTGTTTTATAGTAGCGTGGCAATTGCAACGATTACTAATCGGTGCAATTCATACATATTTTGGTCTTAAAAGCCGGTATATATTTGTAGAATTAAAAGTAATGCATTTGCTACTTTAGAGTAATGCTTACTTATAATATTGTTGATATAAACTTGCATATATATATATATATATA
>NC_068983.1:138988620-138990255 GCF_001194135.2 Octopus bimaculoides | reverse complement strand
TATTTATTTATTTATTTATGGGCTTCAGCCAAGTGGCTGTGGTCATGCTGGAGCACCACCATGATTTTCTGTCTTTATGCTTTGCTCTCTTCACGTTCCTTGCATGGCTCTTCTCCTGCACCTGATATAGTCCAATCAAGAGTTTTGATGGCACATCTGGTGTATAAGAGAATTTGACATCGCTGCCCTAAACTGTGTCTCATTTCGAGCCATTGGTTCGTCTGGTATCGTGGAGAGGAAAGCGTCGAGTTTTGCCTTGAAGACCTCCACATCCGTGTCTTGCAGGTCTCTCAAGTGTTTTGGCAGAGCATTGAACAGCTGAGGTCCTCTGAAACCGATGCTGCTGCAGTATCCTGTTCTTATCTGAGATGCAGTGGACGGCATCTTTGGCACCATGCAGTGGCAACCCGTGCGGGCATTCCTGTAGTACTTGATGCCAAAGTTTGGCACCAGTCCTTCCAGTATTTTCCATATGTAAATTATTACATATCTCTCCCGCCTGTGTTCCAGGGAGTAGAGACCTAGTGCCTGCAGTCGCTCCCTGTAGTTCATCTGCTGGACTGTGGCGATCTTTTTTGTATAGTGCCTCTGAATTGCCTCGAGTATATATATACATATATAAGTAGATGTGTGCATTTTTCCCTCACGGAAAAAATCGATAAATATTTACCAGGATAGCAAAACATCACACAAGTAAAAAAAGGTGTAACTCCTTGTTTTTAAAGGGAGAAACTCCGGGTTTACTTTAAATATTTTGTATAATATAT
This sequence comes from Octopus bimaculoides, assembly GCF_001194135.2. Taxonomy (NCBI): domain Eukaryota; kingdom Metazoa; phylum Mollusca; class Cephalopoda; order Octopoda; family Octopodidae; genus Octopus; species Octopus bimaculoides. Next base: position 138,989,488 of record NC_068983.1, on the reverse strand, counting down.
ATAAATAAATAGATGGAGTTAAACGCAGGTGTTATTCAAATTCTTTTATTTCCGACACAAGTTTCGAAGATATCACTGGTATTATTCCAAAGGAATAAAATGTTGTAAAACAATGTAATTTTTTTAAAAACAAACGTTAGAGGATATAACGTCAAAGGTAGCCTATAGAAAGAGGAGGGGTAAAGGAAGGAAAAAAATCAAATAAATGAGAAGTATATACCGATATGTAAATTAAATAAAACCCTAAAGTGTTGGAAAAAGTTATATCTAGGGAATATGAAATGTAAGAAGAAAATTAATGTTGAAATTATATATAATGATAGATATCACTGAATGTGTGTTTCTGGCAATTTTTCCATTCCTTTGGAATAATTCCATTGATATCTTCGAAACATGTGTCGGAAGAAAGAGAATTTGAATAACACCTACGTTTAACTCCATATATATATATATATATATATATATATATAAGATCTAAAATTCATCCCAACTCCACGCAGAGCCAACCAAAATGAAGTGAAGGACAGTATAACAGAATTCTGTAGAAAATTAAGACTCACAGAAGCATTTACCAATCACAACACTGAAGATGACTCACTAGTCAAAAACAAAAGTGAGCACATCCCACACAAAGGAAGAAATAAACATATTGATGAATTCTGCAACCACATTGAAAACTTCCCTGACCACACCATGCATAAACAGACAGTTAACTCAAACTTTAACACTACACAATGGAAGAAACTAATAGAACTCCAAAATAATGAAGATATTACGATTAAGGAAGCAGATAAAGGAAGTGCAGTTGTAATAATGGACACATTATACTATAGACACATAGTAATCTCAATGCTTGATGACAATCAAC
>NC_068983.1:138984227-138984723 GCF_001194135.2 Octopus bimaculoides | reverse complement strand
TATATATATATATATATATATGCACGAATGCATTTATACATAGACACACACACACACGCACACACACACACACACACATATATATATATATATATATATATATATATATGCACGAATGCATTTATACATAGACACACACATACACACGCACATGCATATATACACGTTTGTGTGTGTATGTGTTGAAGAACGTGTATGTGGAACAGTCTGCGGGATGTTGATGAATGTGAGTGATAGAATGATAACGACTGTTCTGTGGATGTTCGTATCAATGCAACGTTTGTGCCCGAACAGAAAACAGTCTGACTGATACTGTTACCATAGACTTGACGATCATCTGAATAAATTGTACCTGACCCTGATTTGAGAGCGAAATTCTAGTATTTCTATCGTCATCCGTGCATTTGCTATCTCCTAATATAATAATAAACGCAGTGTTTTTATATATTTGTATATATATATATATATATGTGTGTGTGTGTGTGCGAAGATATAT
>NC_068983.1:138982267-138984074 GCF_001194135.2 Octopus bimaculoides | reverse complement strand
TGTGTTTGTGTGTATGTGTGTGTGTGTGCGCGCGCGTGCGTGTGTCCAGAATCACTCCGGACGCGGATGAAGAGAGAAAATAGTAATTCAGTGAAGGAGAAATAGTGAGAGTAATAGCCATGACTGAAAGGGGAAGCGAGAAGGTAGATGCACTGAGAGAAAGGAAGGAGTGATAAATGAATAAGGAAGGAAGGGGTGAAAAAATTCAGCGGCGAGTTGGCAGAAACGTTAGCATCCCGGGTGAAACACTTTGCGATATTTCGTCTGTATTTACGTTCTGGGTTCAAATTCTGCCGAGGTCGACTTTGTCTTTCATGATTTCGGAGTTGATAAATTAAGTACCAGTTGCGTACTGAGGTTGATCTAATCGACTGGCCCCCTCCCCTAAAATTTCGGGCCTTGTGCCTAGAATGGAAAAGAAAAAAATATTCGTTTTATAAATAGCCTGACATAAAAAGAAACGCTGTGTGTGTGTGTGTGCGTAAATTTATCGTTGTATGTCGGCGCAGATTTTTTAAAGGGTTCGTAATCTTATATCCTTTTACTGGAGAAAATAGAATTTCATTGCGTTAAAAAATTTTTAAGAGAATAATCTATTCGAGTTTTAACTAATGGAAAGATTGCTTCCACATTTGCTACCAATCTGCAGATTGTTAATTAGTGAGATTCTCAGTATATATGTTCAGTGAGTATTTAATCTTGTGGTTTGCATCTTCAGTCCAAATGCTGCTCTTCTTTATGGAATCAATAAATGAAGTGAAGTGCTGATATTATTAGAACATTGGACGGCATGCTTTCTTGTTTGTTTTCTGTCTTTTCTATATTGAAAATCGCATCTACATTCTCATTATAGTGTTGTACCTTTAACTGACTACACCAAGAAAACTAACAATGGTGCCGATGTCAAAATTTTTATGTCGTTATTGAAGAGGGGCGATTTAATAGTAGAAATTGATGATAAATATTTTGATCATAAGATGAAGGGAGTAGTGATGGCTACAGCGACGATGACGACGACGACGACGACAACTATGACAACGACGATGACGATGACGATGATCTTGCTCTAATGTAGAAACATAGATTTATATATCAGCTGAAATATGTATGGCTGTAAACGAGCATTATCTCAATTATTTCTCTGTTATTGGATATTAAATTGGTCAAATATCTTTGGGACGACTATACAGTTGACCTCTTGAATCTGTCTCTTGAAATATAATTATCTTTTATATGTAATTTAGTGAAAATAGTGAACGAAAATTAGTTCATAAATCTGCTGTCTAAATATATAATCTTTGATAGCGTCACTGTTTAAATTAATTTGCTCTTCTAGATCGAAGCATTGTTTAAGGAAAATGCCGTGTTATTATATTTATTAAACTAAGAATCCAAAGTAGTTTGATGTGTCCTCAATTTTCATTCAATGTTGATGCTTGAATATTTTTGTAGTTCATTCTTCTCTTTACGTTTGTTTGTCATATTTCCATGAAACACATTTTGCAATTACTTCTAATTTTATTTCCTGTTTCTCTTCTGGTCGCTAAATTTTCAGAACATTAAAATTTCCAGTTGTTTTACACTTTGACAAAGCATTACATTTAAAGTGCTCGTATATTAAGTCTCATTCCATCATAAATGAATGATCGATACAGATACACTTTCCCCCACCACATACACACGCTCAAATAGTATTTTCCAACGGTTAAAACCGTGCCTGAGATAGACCAACTAAAATGTAAACAGTCCAGTATTACGCAGAGGGCTGCATCCTTCATATATATATATATATATATAAATATATATA
>NC_068983.1:138978907-138982257 GCF_001194135.2 Octopus bimaculoides | reverse complement strand
CACACAGAAGAGAAACTAGCTCTGGAAAAAAATGAAGACGGAAATCGAACTCTTTAAACATAGAGCGTTAAGCAATGAACAAGTATTTAAAAACATAGATGAAGAAATATATACCGAATTAAAGAAACATTCAGATGGTCAACTCTTGGAGAATGTTATTAAACTATGGAAAGCAACATGTGAAACTGAAGAAATCAATTCCCTGCAACGCTGGGAAAGACAAACTAATTTTTTTGCTAAACTACGAAACAGTTCAACATAGAAAACATATCGGATAACCCCTCCCTGAAGAAAAAGAAACCAAAACACCACGCAGAAAGGAACTCACATTTATCTAACTCAAACCACAGACAATCTAGCGGACACAACTCCACCGAACTAATCTCACTGCTACCCAAACATTACTTCCAAACAACAAATAGGAATTCCGTTCGTAATAGAAAATTCGGACGTAATTCTCAAGGTCCCCTACATACAAATCAAAAGACCCATCCAAACCTCCAGACTAACCTAAACTTTCGGGAACTACTACCTACCAATTTACCCCATCATCTCACAGACAATGGGAAAAATTACCTCCGAGACTTAACCCTCAACATGAATACTTCAAGCATTCGACTAGACACAACCTAACTAGACAACATAACTTCTCTCCCTCCACCCACATTACAAAATTGAAAATAAATTTAACCCAAACCCTCAGTACAACCATAATTTAATCCACTACAGAGACACGCTTTACTGCTCACCATTTTCTCCTCACCAAACCAAACACGAAACAAACGTCCCACAACAATTCACCAACTACAACCATATTTTAGACATAAATCAGAGAAACAGAGATGTAAAATGGATAAAAATGTACAAGAACAACCAAAGATAATCAACATACCAAAGAAAATCCGATGTACTACACAAATTAAAATTCTAGCAAGAGGTTTAAAGTTTACACCAAATCCTCGCAGATCGAACCTGATTGAAATCAAGGATAATACTATGGATTTTTGCCGAAAATTGCGCCTCACAGAAGCACTTCACAACTACACCAGTGAAGATGACTCAATAGTAAAAAACAAAAGCGAATACTGTCCTACAAAAGGCAGAAATAAAGCACTTGATGATTTTTGTGAACACGTTACTAGTTTTCCTTTCAATACCCTACAAAAACAACGAATTAAATCCAACCTTAACAAAAATGAAAGGAAAAACCTAATCGAGTTTTAAAAAAATGATATAAACCTGATAATTTAAGAAGCCGATAAATGAAGTGCGGTAGTAGTGATGGATACTGAGTACTATGAAAAGTTAATACTCTCTATGTTGGAAAACAATATTTACTATGAGAAGATAGTACAATACAACCCACAGAAGACACTTAAAAACTTATCCTCCTTACTTCAAGTACATGGAAAGGGCCTCATTAAAAATTGACTATCCAATTTTAAATACAGACCAAATCTTTTTTATGGATGACTCAAAATACACAAAAATTCACATATTTGTAAAGCTTGAAAATATTCTCCAAGCCTATGCATTAATGTTCCTCCCCCAACTGACCTCAAACTAAGACATACCATTGCTGGCCCTGTTTGTGAAACCCACCGTTTGAGCAATTTCCTCGGCATCTTACATATGTGAAAAGCTTCATCAGGGATGACTTATACATGCTCAACCACCTCCCGAAGAAATAAATGAAGGAACCCTGCTAGTATCATTCAATGTGGTGAAACTGTACACCATATCCCACACGATTATGGTACACATGCAATCACCGTCTGGCTAGAAAAATACTCAGAAGAAATCTCAGGACGCATCAACCACAGATTCATAATAGCAGCACTGAAGTTCATCCTACTTAACAACTATTTCATGTTTGATACAGTTTGCTATCGACAAAACTGTGGAATTGCAATGGGAACTCGAGCTACACCAGTGGTTGTGAACCTTGTAATGGGTTACCCAGAACTTAAAATATACCAATCATCACTACAAAAATATGGCACTTCATTTCATTGCTATATAAACGAGAACTGCTGGAAGAGATATTTAGATGATTGCTTTATACTTTGGAAAGATTGCACTGACAAACTGCTCCATTTCAAAATGATGCTCAACAATACCAATAGCATCATACAATTTTCCATGGAACATAGCACTAAACAACTTCCTTTTCTTGACATCCTAATTAAAATAGTCAATAATCACATTGAAACAGACACCTTTAAACCCACAAATTCAAAACAATATCTATTATTCAACTCATGACACCCCAAACACATTAAAATTAATATACCTCTTAATCTAGCGAAAAGAATATGTACCAAAAAGAATCTGTACCGTAGTTTCTGACACCAATACTCGTGAACAAAGACTCCTTGAACTCAGATCCATACTAATCAAGAGGCATTACCCAACATCATTAATAAATGATGGGATTAAACGAGCAAAGGAAATAGACATACGAACATTAAGGGAAGTCAACCGAAATACTACACCAGACTTTAAAATGCTCCCATACATTTCCACACACAATCCTAGAAACAATGAGACCTTCAGCATTATCATCCAAAATCTACACATCCTCAAAGGAGATAAAACAATGACCAAAATTTTAGGCTCACAATAATATCAAGAACAAAAGGCAACGGAAACCATTGAAAAAAATATTAACCAACGCAAGACTACATCTATTAACAACGGAACCAAAAGTGAACAAATGCAGTCGGCCTAATTGTGGCACATGTCCCCCACCTTTTGGATGGTACAGAGTTGAACATCAAACAAGGTGAAATATTTAAGATAAAATCAAATTTCACATGTGCCTCGGAAATCCTAATTTATACCATTACCTGCTTAGGATGCGGTAATCATTATATTGGCCAAACAGGAATGTCACTCTATCAAAGAACAACTCTGCACAAAGAACAAATCAGCTACCCACAATACAGACAGTTACAGGTCAGTGAACACATAGAAAAGTGTGCTAGGGACTTTAATCCTAACTTCCAAATTTCCCCTTTCTATCAATGTTCACAGAACGCTTCAATTCAGCAAAGAATGAATAAAGAAGCAGTATTACATCTAACCTAATTGCACCACTCCTAGAACTACTTACGTCCCTTGCATATAATCTTTTTATTCACGGACTAGTTGACCCGACACCGTCTGCTAATCGGTGCGCATTCAAAGTCAGTGAACAGCAATTGACGAAACCGGAATGACGTACATTTTCGCTTTTTCTTCTTACTTCCTCCATATATCTACCACGTGTAGTTTATCTTTCTACTTGAAACCTATTTCTATTATATATCTATTTTTATATATATATATATATATATATATATATATAT
>NC_068983.1:138977764-138978723 GCF_001194135.2 Octopus bimaculoides | reverse complement strand
TTTATGTCCCCGTAACCTAGCGGTTCGGCAAAATCGACCGCTCGGCTTACAAAGAAAAGTCTTGGGGTTGATTTGCTCGACTAAAGGTGCTGCACCAGCATGGCCGCAGTCAAATGACTGAAACAAATAAAAGCACAAAAGAATGCAAAACACGCACACCTACACACACACACGCGCATTCTTATAACAACAGAGAGAGAGAGAGAGAGAGAGAGAGAGAGAGAGAGAGAGAGAGAGAGAGGAGAGAGAGCTACAGACAGACAGATGCATTCAAGTAATGGCTTTCTTTATACTAGCAGAAATGCAGCCCTCCAGCCGTTTCTACTAGTTGCTAAGTAATATTTCCACATTTGATTCCACGTATGTGTAATTTTTCTCGTTTCTTACGTCTAATTTTTCCAAAGTCCAAGACGTTGCTTTTCAGAAAACGAAAAAAATAGTCTTGCCATTCCATAGCAAAACCGCTGTACTACACAGACAATTTTTGATATCTTGGCATCTGAAGCATCTGAAGATACGATGGTTTTACCAAAAGAACTGGCTATTCCAAGCAAAAATAAATATTGAAAAAAGCGCATTTGGTCAAATTTGGATATACGACAATTGAAAATGGTAACGATATAATATACATTTAACTTAGCTCTGTAAATGTCCTCGGTTTACTGCATATACACTGTAAAAGAATAAACTATCCAAAACATATTGTGTTCGAGAGAGAGAGGGTGAGGGAGAGAGAGAGTGAGAGGGAGAGAGAGTGAGAGAGACAGAGAGACAGAGAGGAAGAGAGTGAGAGAGAGGGAAAGAGAGAAATGACAAAGTGTGAACGCTACCTCGCAACGTTCAAAAAACTTTATCTTGCTGTGAATTAAAATGAATTTTCCTTAATCGAATTTTTTAATAAGTAAAGAAACTTAAAACCACATTTTTACTTCACACACACACACACACACACACACACA
>NC_068983.1:138965361-138976707 GCF_001194135.2 Octopus bimaculoides | reverse complement strand
TATATATATATATATATATATATATATATATATATATTCATATATGATGAAAGTAAACAAACTTTGCTTTAGAAATCTTGAGATGTATTGAAGGATACAGAAATAATTTATTCTCAAACGCGTGATAATGCTAATAAAATAACGTGAACAGGATAAATTATCCATACATTGCTGAAAAATACGTCACCGGCCAATCATTTTGTAAAAATTCCACTCTCCGATATAGGGCTATTCTTACTTATTTTTGTAGTATTTTTAGGTTCATACAGATTATATATAGAGAGAGAGAAAGAGAGAGGGAAAGGCGGATGTGCTGATAGAGAGAGGGAGAGGGTATGAGTGAGTGAGACAGAGAGAGAGAGAGAGAGAGATCTACATCTGATGTAGTTTGTTTTAGAATTAATACTTACAGAGAGTTTATGTATGAGACATTGTCATATATGCGGATACATATGCAAATAAACGTGTCATGGTATACAGTTTAACTTATCACAAGCGCATATTGTATAAGGTTGAATTTTAAAAAAAGGACAAGGACATCGACGGAAAGAAATTGAAATTGTTAGATAGTGATGTATAATTTAGAAGATAGAGGAATATTATGACGGTTATGTAGATGGATATACGATCGGATCGCTGTATCGAGAGTTGAATGGATTAAATATTTATTGAAATGATGCCTCCCGTTTTCTGTAATGCATTCGCGCTTTGAAAAGAAATCGTAAATCTAGTTTATTGAAAGAGAAGAAATCGAAAAAAATATATAATAATTCAAATTTTGAGAGAACAATATAGGACGTTTATTAAAATTTATGTGCATAACCAGATTTAATTAGACTGAACAAAATATTTAAGCCTCTGCAAAAGAATTAAAAATAAGTTTTCTCCCTATTCATATTTTTTTAATAATATATTGTTTGAGAATATGCAATTCTCATATATTTCATGACCCGTTTGATATATATGGAAACATACGTTTTTCTTATTTTCTCTAGCACAGTTATTGCTTTCCTTGAAATGTCATTGAAATTTAGAAAAATATCACGCGTGATTTAAATTAAATCCTTGTTATATCACGTTTAAAAAAAATGTAAAAATTTCATATGACCGTTAGTTGAACATAATGATTATTTCTATTGAAACACAGCGCACATAAAATTGGAAAGGGTGAAGATAGAGGTGAGTTAAGTAAATGAATTATAGCCATTCTGAATATGGCTGAAGGATACCAAGACAACATCGATTGTGATGGGAATTGAACAAGTGCCATAATGAGATAAATCCAAATATTCTACAATTAATATATCACTTTTCTGTTGCTCCCTATTAATAAAACAGATGATAGCAAATTGCAGTTTAAATAATCTGAACATATCCAGGCACTTATTTCTAATATCTTTAAGAAGATAAAGGATAAATTAGTATAAGTTATTTATAATACTAATGGTTTTCTCTTTAATGGTAGTTTAGAATCGCTGTATCTTTAGAATTCAGAAGGTAAATGACATTTCATTAATATTTTAATGGAGCTTTTATATCCATTCAATACATCTGCATACAGAAATCATTTAATAATGGCATTCTAAGATTTCATGTAAATTAAAAGAATGGAGTTGATAGAATATCATTTAGAGAGTTACAACTTCCTTACATCGGCTGCGGAGAAATTTAAATGAGAAACACAAACCGTGAAAACGAAATGATAAACAGGTTAAAGTTGTTTGTCCTATACTCTTCAGTTTCAATTTCTACGAAATTAATTGATGATGGTTTCTTTACAGGAAGTGCGAGTTCACATATTGGCACAAAGGGAAAACTAAAGACTGTCTTATTCATGTCTTTCTGAGGAGAAACAGAGGTGTAGTGGAGGAGAATGCCTTCAAAGTATACAGCTTCATGCAAATCAACTTATGATTTTATTTGTAAATCAAATTAAAAATAAATTTTCCCAATATCAAAAGGCTACATGTTTATGCATACAAGCACTAACTAAAGGTTCATGGCGTCTTATTAATTTAGTGAACCTGTTGAAACTTTGGAGAAATGAAATTCAAAGTCATGTTCTGTGAGATTCGAAACAGAACCGTTATTTTGTAGACTATTTATTGAAGACACCTCCGAAAGGAGGGGCCCCGCCACGTCAAAACGGTAGAGGAATAGGGGCCGAAACCGGACGTGGTTCCTCCTGATGATGTCTTGAGCTAACTGGATCCTAATCCACCAAGGGAAGGTATGTCAGAAGAAAGTAATTCAACAACGCGGGTTGATGAACCGTAAGACGTGTGGCCAGAACCTCCGGGAAAATAACCATAGCGAGGGACATTCCACAGTTGAATTAGAACAGTCACAAACAGTGAAAGAAGACATGCACCCAACACCAGAGCTGAAGACACCTCCGAAAGGAGGGGCCCCGCCACGTCAAAACGGTAGAGGAGTAGGGGCCGAAACCGGACGTGGTTCCTCCTGATGATGTCTTCAGGTAACTGGACCCTATAAAGGAGCTGTTGTGGTAGCAGACCACGAAACATGGTTGAAATTCCTCAGAACGATAGAATTTCAGTAATATTTATTTCATTTTACAATGCAAATGCTTTAAGTCTGAAGTTTAAAATTCATAGAAGATAAGCATTTCTTTTAAAGAAAATGACGGAAATGACTGTAAGGAAATATTTTTAAAAACTGACGTGAAATATCAATTTGAAGCGAATTTTCATAAGTTGAAGGAGCAAACGGAATATAACCGATATCCGACCAGCCAAACAACAGACTGTCTAATAAAAAGCAATCAAATAATATGAAGTTAATAATGACCTTATTGTGTACGGTACTCAGTTGCCCTACAGCACAGCAGAAAAAAGTAAACGTTGGGATTCATTTTAATCAAGGGAATACAGGAACAATCTCAAATTCTACTTTAATTCTATAGATACACACACATATACTATCATCCCATCAGCACTCCCTAAAATAGAAACACGCAACTCGACATCCGCACCCACACACACACACATAAAACACATATATACACATATGCACACTACACACACGGTATCCCACTTACACACTCACTCGCACAATAGCCAGTTTTTTGTGCTCTCCTGCCTTCAAAAATCATTTTCTCTAAATCCAATTTCCAGTGAGTTATTTCTCGGCCATATAACGACACATATGCTTTTCCCCCAGACTATTTGCTGCTTCTCCTACTCCTCCTGTCTGAACTCTTTTCTCTCCTTCCGACGAAGATTCCTACTAAAAACCTTATTTCGACTCTTGTTTTTCCATCTCAAACTTATGCTGAGCGCCAATCGATTATGTTCACTGTGTACGTCTAATTAACTTTTGTGGTGTTTTCCTGTTCTTTCTTTATTGTGTGTGTGTGTGTGTGTGTGTGTGTGTGTGTGTGTGTGTGTGTGTGTGTGTGTGTGTGTGTGTGTGTGTGTGTGCGTGCGTCCGTGCGTGCGTGCGTGCGTATTAAAGATAAGCACTGGAAACGTAACTGTCTTTTTAAGCTTTACACACATTCACATGTTTTAGTAAACCGACTAGCATCGTTACGCTTAGCAATTAGCGAGAATATGTTATACAGTCGACTCCCCTTCTTCGCATTCTCATTGAAAAGTACAAATCTTGCCCCTGTATATTCCAGCTCTGCAAATTACGGGCAGTATCTTTAAGTACACAGACTAAAGAATAAAGAGAATGAGAAATAGCATACGTGTGTTAACAGAAGATAGATGGTCAATATAAGGTATTGGGATAACTGCGCTCCCCGCCCCTTGTACATATTCAGCCAGACATACACATATTCACACTCTCTCTGAACCGAACACATATTAACACAGTAGATTTGGGGTAGAGGAAATAAATACCATCAAAGCGATGTAGTATCAACGATGATACTAACGACAGTAGCAATAATAATAGCAACTATATTACGAACAGTCAGTTGCATATATCACGAAGGAATCTAAGACAACAGGTCGATCTCTATATTAGATTTATGTAATCAGATAAAGTGACAGATACATAGGCTGTTATATAAGAAGAAATGAATAATTTTGGTATTTGTTATATCATCACCATACACTTATACGTTACGTTTGAATAAATACATTGCCTGCCCACAGAAAAGCAGGTGGAAATTCTAAAGTTACATTGCCAGTGTGGGGATCTAGATTTCCCATGTCCATTAGTGATAAAGTGGTAAAGTTTGTTGGGATGCCGCTCTGGTTGTTATGTTCTTGGGTGTCGGATCCAGTGATGTTCCCGACATTTCGCCTACTATTATTGCTGTTCTTACCGTTCTATGCCTCATTTGAACAGACAATCAAATGTGCATAACTATAGTTGCAATTTCCATTTGGGGTGTTCCCAGAAAAAGTTCGTCCAACCATAGTTGGTGCCCGCATCATATTTAGCAACCTTTTTCGTACTGGTCAGGTTCGGTGTGGTTGAGTAAGACACTATGATTATTTTCCTGTTCAAAATACTATGGGACATATAATGCATGATAACGGCTCTCTTGAGGATCCTAAAAGCAGTTGGTTTCGAACACGTTTTCAGTGGCTGCATACAGCAATGAACACGGGCGCTTACTCGGTGGTACGAGTAAACGGCTACCTTTCAGAAACGTTTTTTTATCTCGTGCTCGATCCGTCAGGGGTGTCCTCTCTCCTCTTGTATATGTTCAGGCGCTCAAGATCTTGCTGCGGAAGATAAAACTCTTGCAGGGCATCTCTTTAAAATTGGGATGCTGGAGACGTGTGTCGACGTATGCGGATGACATCGCAGTGACTTGAAGTTCAGGTTGTCGATTCTATTTTAAAGTAAAGGTGATGGCTGGAGTTAATATAAATCCTAACAAGACAGACGGTAGACTTGCGACTTGCAACTGGAGAGGCCATCGAACAATATGGTCGGTAGGTAGAGAGACCGGTGAAATTGTTCGATGTCTGGTCTGGCCCAAACCTCCAGGTAGACTAAAATTGGGTTGAGGTTACAAGCAGGGTCGCAAGTCTCACTCAAAAATGGGCTGAGAGGAAATTATCCATGAAAGGGCGAGCAGAGGTGGCGCATACTCACATCCGTTCCTTAACAACTTAGCGCCTGACCGTTGCAACTTACTCCAATCCACGTTTGGCTGGACGTGACCTTTTACTTTACCGCTTCCTGTGAAAATTACGAGTTTCATTAGTCAGGCGGTCTATCTGTTGACAGGTGGTGTTCTTCTGTCTAGTGTCTATGGTGAACGATATCGTATGTTGGACGAGGCTTAAAGGATTCAGAAAGACACCCCCTTTTTCAGTCAAGCACTCACATACATTTTAAGTTCAAAGTGGAAAGGAAACTGAGGGAGGAAAAGGACGTGTTACCGCTCAGTGAATTTATGAAAATATAGGTGACTGTGGAAAACATTTTTAGACCGAATTGCCCTACTGTAAGTAAGCGCATGTCCAGCGGAGAGCATGTGAGGTGGATCTTTCTTTTGGTGTTCAGGGTAATTCCTGAATCTTTGAGCTTCCTTGATTGACCTAACTGGAGTTTTGCCAATATTAAGTGGACTACATAATTCACATTATCACATATCTTGTATGCTATGTATACTTTTATCGCATTTTCTATTTCTTTCTCCCATCCTTTGTGTAAATCCTCAAACAAATTCTTGTCTGTCTTTCTTATGTCCCCGTCATCTATTTCCGTTTGGCTGATAAAGTAGTTGGACGGGGAGGAGATATGCGTAATGTCGCTATAATTATTAGTGACGTTATTCTTGTAATAACAGTTATTTGGAAGGGACTGAAAGATTCTACAAATGGATTTATTTGAAGGAATAACTGAAAAAACATGACAAATAAAAATATATACATCCTAATTTATATCGGCAGAAGTGAAAATAACATTAAATGCGAACAATAAAACAACGTAGGCTCTTTTAACAGAATATATATATATATATATATATATATATATATATACGTGTGTGGAAATGAGAGATATTCAATAAGCGTAAGAGGAAAATAATATTCTGGTATAAAATGAAAACGAAATTATTGAAAGCGATATGTTGCATCAAAACATCTAATAACACTTCACTAAATTTCGTGAATGCACCTTGGCGCACAGTTACGTAAAGTATGTGTTTGTCATATAGTTGTAGATTTGTGTGGGTACAACTCCTCATATATGTATGCACATACATGTACAAATGTGCATATATGTATGTATATATGTATGCATATGTGCGTGTGTGTGTGTGTGTGTGTGGATGTGTGTGTGTATATATGAATGTATGTATGTACTGGCAGCTGTTCTGTTTCACCGCCTAACGGATACATACCAATTTATAGAACACTTTTTTCACCTACGTCAACCAGTACAGTATTGCCTGCTTGAATTACTTATAATCAAGTATTTATATATATATATATATATATATATATATATATACACACATACATATATATATATACATACATACATGTATGTATATACAGATACATACACATATGTATATATATATATATGTGTGTGTGTGTGTGTGTGTGTGTATGTATGTATATATACATGTATGTGAGCCTGTGTGTCTATATGCATCTGCATATCTACATACTTAAGGATTATATTTTTTCACGTATTTTTTTCTAAAAGTACATTCCATTTTCTGTTGTAGATATAACAAAACATTGCCTGCTATACGGAAATGGGTTGAAATAGAAGAATTACGAACATGAATAAAAACACCTGAAATTTCATGGAAAAGGGCGGAGGAAAACTTATTGATTTTTATCTCTTTATATTTTATGACCAAAATTCGGTGCTAGAAAAGCAGACAAGTTATTTCATAAGTTGTAATTTCAAAATAGAAAATGGGAAATAACACATGTACTTAGCGTATCTTAGAAACCATATCAATCCGATAAGCGAGACAAAAAGAAAAAGATAGTAATAATTTTAGGGGGTTAGTTGACGAATTAAGTGTGAATTGTTGGAATTTTTTGTAGGTGTACAGAATGGGGAATAATATTCTATAAATTATTCGGAAATGAATAAATGCTTACGATATATTGAAGTGAATGGAAATATCTTCTCTCAATGAGCATTTGAATTTGCAGACATATTTAGGAACGCGAAATAAGTGAAGGTGAATGTAACAAATAAATGTAACAACATATGCATACACAAATATACTCAGATATAGTACATTCAGGAATGTGAGAGTAATCAAAAATATGTATGAAAACAAATGTATTCCCTCTCCAATACATATTGCCACACATGCGCAGTTATACATGTACATATACATATGCATACATCACATACATACGCACATGCACAAACACAGACACAAACACAAACGCACAAACATGAACACATACACACACTCACATTCCAAACGAAGAAAATGTATCAAGAACTTTATTGTGAACAAAAGAGAGAAAATATTTGTATTTCTACGAAAATAGGCAACCGGTCACACCCTCTCTGTTTAAGACGCTTTCGTAATGCAGAAGGGCAAAGGAAAATGAATGTTAGATTAATTTGTCTCATTTCGCTTCTGGAATTTTAGTTTTTTCTTACAAAATTCACATTTTGCTTGTAGTTGGGTTCCCTTAGATGGCCTGCTAGGTTTTAGTAGTAGTAGTAGTAGTAGTAGTAGTAGTAGTAGTAGTAGTAGTAGTAGTAGTAGCAGCAGCAGCAGGCGCAGCAGCAGTAGTAGTAGTAGTAGTAGTAGTAGTAGTAGTAGTAGTAGTAGTAGTAGCAACAGCAGCAGCAGCAGCAGCGGTAGTAGTAGTAGTAGTAGTAGTAGTAGTAGTTTTAGGAGAAACGTTAGCACGCCGGGCGAAATGATTAGCGGGTATTTTGTCTGTCTTTACGTTCCGAGTTCAAATTCCGACGAGGTCGACTTTGTCTTTCATCCTTTCGGAGTTGATAAATTAAGTATCAGATGCGTACTGGGGTCGATCTAATCGACTGGGCTCCTCCCTAAAAATTTCAGGCCATGTGCCTCAAGTAGAAAAGAATATTCTTTTTTCATACTGGGAATCTTGATATTAATGGGTGACTAATAGTAGAAGCTGCATCAATAACAATGTCACGTCAAGTAGTTACTGTATCAATCTAACTAGTAGGAGCATTAGTAGTCACATAAACAGTTGTGGTAGTTGTTGTAATGGTGATGAAAGTTGTTGTAGACATAGGTGAAGTGGAGTGGTTTGTACCTCTCTTTCAATAGTAAAGGCGGAGTTGTTAGCCGTAATAACACAAATAACAGAAGTAGTGGAAATTGTAGTGTTAATAACAACAGCATTAGCAGAAATGGTTTTAATGGTTGTAGTTTTTTCTCTTCTACATTGGTTTAGTTGTCGATATTTGGTTATGAAACTGGTTTCCTTGGACGATCGTAAAATTTTGTAGTTTTTTACAAAGGGCGCATGTGTTTATATGTTCACTTAGTCTTATTCACCTCTGCCCGTGTTTTAGTTCGTGGTCTATGAACATACATGCGTTGATTTTAGAGCTTCTCTGTTGGTCCTATATATTTCTCTCCACATTTTCACAGTTAATTTCTTAGTTTGTCTTATCAGATGTACATATGAAGAATGATTTATTGTAAGCAAGTTGTCCTTGCCTGAAATGCACATCATCTGACCTTTCTGAAATGCATAAACATACACCACAGTTGTATGTTCGATTTTTAAGACATTTGTTCCTGTTGTAATTGCTTTAAAATTGGATCTTGTTACTATGTCTTTATTCATTAGGGATACTTTTGTTTTTTGTGATGGTATGTGTTATGATTCGGTCCAATTTATTGTCCTTTATCAGTGCGGGTGTATTCTGAAATATATTCTGAAGTTTTTTTGTTTTTTTTTTCTGAACTGCAGATGAAAATGAAAGGTAAATTTTTTCGTTCCTATATTTTTGTCGTGGTTGTCTTATTTCCTGGATATCATTTTAATGGCTCTTTTTTTTTTTATTCCATTATCGATTAAGTATGGTGGATAAATCCTGTCTAGAGGTGCATACTGAAGTTTTTGAAGTCTTATGTTACGGATGTTTTTATCGGATAAAATTTTGAAGATAATTCTGGATAGAATATAGGGGATATTCTCTCTTTAGAAAGGTCATTGTAACTTCCATCCAACTGTCTTTTGTTTTGTTTCACCTATTTTAAGATATATTTAATTCCCCAGAATTCTTTCATTGAATTCTTTTACTAATCTAACACCTTCCAACTCTACTTAATTTCCCCTTATCGAAACTTACCGTTTTACGCACTTGCCCCTTCTTTTTACCTTTTCTTTTCCGTTTTCTTTTTACCATTTCTTTTCCGTTTTCTTTTTTCTTTTTATGGCTTATTTTCCTTTTATCTCATCTGGTCTCAACCATCACAGCCTTTGAGAGCAATGCAAGCATAATACATAATACATACATAAACATGCATATATATGTTTATGTATATATGTGTGTATATAAATATATATATACATATGTATGTATGTATATATATATATATATATATATATATATATATATATATATATATATATATATATATATATATATATATATATATACATATATATATTTATATATATACACATATATAAATGTACATACATGTATCCACACATATATATGCATATACGCTTGTAAACACTCACTTGAACACATACGCTAACACGTATACAGATGTGTTAAGTTCTTCAAGTCTTGTGCTTAAATAGTTTATGCCCTTTAAGTTGGATTTTATTTTACTTTGCAATGTATTCGACTTTATAAATAATTCTATGTTCCAAATTTTTTATATGATAGTAAGCCTCCGAGAAATTCCTTATTTGGCCTGCCTCATGAGGTGGAATAGCACAAAGAAAAGTAATGACACACGGGAGAATTTTCACTTGTCGTATTCTCATTACATATCATTATCAATATCATTGATTTTGTGTAACAGCACTTCCTTTCAGATATATTTTTGCATATATATTTACGTCGTAGTCTCAAACAATTTGAAGTAATTTGTTGTCCTACGTCAAGTCAACTGGGAATTAAGACGATTTAAAACATGCACTGTTGACTTGATTTCTTGTTATTCATATTGTCGTGCACTCAGTATTACGAATATTATATTTCTATGTTCTGTAAGTCTTCAATGTACTAGGCTGTCTGAGTTTTTACAAATATTCAAACGTCCTATGATGAAATGATCACATACACAATAGCTCTGGTATTTGTTTTTCGCTACACCTGTTTTTCTACTTGGGATTCTTGGCCATCGGAGATACATGTTCAATGAAGTCAATGGAATTGTTCTCGTTATGTCGCCTACATAGGATTTACAACGTTTTCACTCGAGTCTGTAGAGAATAGCCTCTCTTCAAAGTTGATATATGCGATGTATAACATCGCATCTAACCAATCATGGGGGATTACAGTTCTTGCAGCTTTCTATCACTCATTGTCCAGGAATCTGATTGCAGATCTGATTGCATAAATCGAACGTCACATTGAAATCGAACAAATATTGGGGACCATCACTCAAAGGATGATTACTGTCAGATGTGATGTTGTGAAGAGTATTGGGTTTTGTGTATCATCGTTGCATATATATTTATCTACATATATCTATATCTATCTAGCCATGAATCTCTCAATCAATCTATCTATTTGTCTGTCTGTCTATCGAATTAGAATTTGTAGCTAGCTACTTTTCCACATACTCACATATCAACATGTCTGTG
Source organism: Octopus bimaculoides (assembly GCF_001194135.2). NCBI lineage: Eukaryota > Metazoa > Mollusca > Cephalopoda > Octopoda > Octopodidae > Octopus > Octopus bimaculoides. The sequence goes on along the minus strand of NC_068983.1, from coordinate 138,965,965 downwards.
TAACAATCTGCGTATGTATCTATTTCACTATCGGTCGATGATTAAATTTTTCCCATGTCTATATCTTCATCGATCTGTATGAATGCTTATCTATCTCCGTCACTTCATTTCCCAATGCAGTTTAACATTAAAAATTAAATCTGCACCAAAATGATATTATTTATCTGTAGCAAGTATTAGAATACTTTTGATAGATTCTGATTTTCTTGTAGCAGTTTCTCTTACTGCTACAAACCAGATTTCAGCAACAACATTACGCTTACAATGTAAACATGTCGCTTGAGATATGGCATGAGTGTGTGTGTGTGTTTGTGTGTGTGTGTGTATGTGTGTGTGTGTGTGTGTGTGTGTGTGTGTGTGTGTGCGTACCTGTGTACGTTCGTGTGTATGTATATGCATGTACAGGTGTGTGTACGTTTATATCTATGCAAGTGTGTGAAAGATTTTGCTTAAGCATCCGCTGCACTTCATAATTTAAAATACATGATTACGTACACAGCATTTGTTTATGCATGATTGTCTTAGTTTGTGTAGCCGCAGGTTAATATGCGTGAATTTCATACTTAGGCACGTATTTATAATCAATGCCCAATCACATTAACAC
>NC_068983.1:138965046-138965351 GCF_001194135.2 Octopus bimaculoides | reverse complement strand
ATATATACATCTATCTATCAGTATTGATATATATATATGTGTGTGTGTCTGTGTGTCTGTGTGTGTGAGCGTGTTTGTTGTATTGATACGTATATATGTATGTATGTATGTATGTATGTACGTGTGTATTTATGTTTGTATATATGTATGTATGCATGTATGAATGTATGCATCTATGTATGTATGTATTCATGAATGTATGTGTGCATGTATGCGTGTATGCTTGTATGTATGCAAGCATGTATATATGTATATATAGATATATATAATTGTATATATATATATACAATTATTTATATGCATAT
>NC_068983.1:138957945-138963910 GCF_001194135.2 Octopus bimaculoides | reverse complement strand
CGATCTTATATACACACACACACACACACATACATGTGTGTGTATGTGTATGTATACATTCACACGCATATATGAAGAGATTGAAAGTGATAGATAATATACATACACAATTATGTGTATGTATATGTGTGTGTGTGTATATGTATACATATATGTATATAAATATATATATATATATATATGCTTGCATTCACGCATGTATGTATGTATGTATGCATGTATGTATGTATGTATGTATTTATGTATGTATGTATGTATGCATGTAACTGTGTATAGTGTTGCTTAACCATCTTTCGGAAGAGTGTATTTCGCGGTAAATTGTAGCATGTAGCTGTCTATGTATTCGTCGGTAGACATAGGTGCCCCTCGGCTCTCTCATTCTTGCTTATCATCGGCGTTGGGCAGCAGATGAAGAAGATGCATGACTAACCTAGCAGTTGTCTGGTCATCGAATCTTTGACCTTTTGTCAAAGAGACCGTCAAAATACCCTACAAGCCCCACGCGTTCAAATATGTGTAAATAAGTGTGTTTGTGTGCCTATGCTACATTGTCTGTAATCTTGTTGAAACTATTGCTCTTAGTTTCAATGAATGTTTACAAAATTATTTCTAAGGATAATATTCGAGGCAACCGAAAGAATAGTCAAGCACAAATGTTGTTGTACAAACTTGCTACCAACATCAACGTCATATCCAAATTAAATATATGATTTTTCACGCAAACTCCAGTTTTAAGATTAACCTCTGTGTTATAATCTTTTTCGTACATTAATCCTCAGTCCCTCTAAGATTAATACTCTCCTACAAATCAAGTCCAATTTTTGTGAGTACAGTTAAAGGATAATATTCAAAATAATCTATTTAAAAAGTAATACATTGCTCACTTCCATATATAAAGGATATTCCAACTCGCTCATTATCACAGTCGACAAGAGCAAGATGCACACAGTATGCTAAAGATTTACAATAATTTGAAAACCTTTTTCTTTTTATTTTTACATCGACTGGCTTCGATGCTGTAGTTGCCTCTTCGAACACAAACCGTTTGCTTAATCGATAATAAAATAGTGAGACCCTTGGAAATTCCACAGAACGAAAAAGATTAAGAGAAGCTATGTAAGAAAGAAAAGGTGATTTTCAATTCTATTTTTTTATTTTGATAAGTTATTTCACTTCCACTCGAGATAATATATAATATGATTTAGAAATTTGCCTCTGCTAAGCACTTTATATTTCTTTCTTTCCCTCTACCTCCTCAACAAACGTTTTGACCATGTATCAGGCTGAATTAAAAGTAAGCAACATTTTGAAACATGAAATTCATCACAATATATTTCAACAATGCGGAAATTTTATTCATCAAAGTAAGAACCATGACAATCAACACATTTTTGCCAACAAGCTACGACCTTGTTTATTCCGGTAACATAAAAATCTAGAGATCTGGAGCTGATGTACTCTTTGAAACGTAATTTGAGCATCCGTATGATTTTGAAACTACTTCTCTCGCAGGAAACCATGGAGGTGCTTGAAAAAGTGATAGTCGGTAGGAGAAAGGTCTGGGGAATAAGCTGACTGTGGAAGAACTTCATAGCCAAGTTCCCTCACTTCTGGAGCGTTATTGGTGAAACGTGTGGTCGAGCATTATCAGGAAGAGTTACTGGCTTTCTTCTGTTGACCTGTCTAGGATGGAGGAGTAGCAGTTTTTCAGTCATTTTGGCAATTTCATGGCAATGTTTCTGCAGTATCGGTGTATCCGGGTTTTAAGAAGTTATAGTGGATGAGTTCAGCAGTACACCATCAAACAGACACCATAAGCTTCTTTTTGAAGAGCTCGGGTTTAAGGGAGGTTTTCGGTGCTTCATTTTGTTCCAACCAATGCGAAGATCGTTTTTTATTATTTCATAGAATCCATATTTCATCACAAGTTACAATACAATGGATCGGTCTGGTTACGAAGAAGCGACGAGCAAATTTCATATGTGCACATCTTCAGGCTAACTTGAAGTTCTTTTGACAGTTCTCGAGTAGTTTTACGTGTATCTTTATCAATGACAGTCTTTAATTGACCATCATCGATGACTGATGGGCGTCCACTACGCTCACGATTTTCAAGGCTCAGACTTCCACTGAGAATTCGTTTAAACCATTTTCGAGCTGACCACTCACTGCTCATTTTCACACTAAATGATATCGAGAGCGGTTTCATCTATTTTACGTCCGTTTTTTTTTTTAAAGTTGAATAGCAAAATTGCTCGAATATCACACATTGAGAGTCCCATTTCAGATGATTGTAGTAACCTTGAAAGAAATATCAATGTTAATGTATTTATGTAATTGCGCAAATGCATGTTTGTATTATCAGAAAATTGCAAAAAAAAAAAAAAAAAAAACATGTTTAAAAAAGATTCAAAACTGCAAATTTTTCATGATTCAAAGCGTTGCATACTTTTTACTCAATCTGATAATTCTTCTCTTCATGTTTTTAACGTTTCTCAGTTTCTCTTCATCTCTCACTTCCACTAGCCACGTGGGTGACAGTATAATGCATCAGCTGACCATCTACTCTCTAACTCACTCTCACATGCCCTCTCACTCCACCTCCTCCGCCTTCTCTCTAGCAAATTAAAGAGTGAACGAATAGGTAGAAGAATAATATAGATTTCGTTGAACAAAGAAAATACTTTTCACTATCAGCACACCGCCATCATCATCATCATCGTCATCATTATAGTTTTCAGTAACAACGCTCATTTCGTTTCAGTTCAGTTCAGCAGTTAATTTACATTTACTATTTTTTGTTCTCTATGTATCTCTTCGATGACAACACAAACACACACACACACACACACACACACACACACTCTCTCTCTCTCTCTCTCTCTCTCTCTCTCTCTCTCTCTCTCTCTCTCTCTCTCTCTACCTTTCTCTCTCTCTTTCACCCTCTCTCTTTCTCGCTCTCTTTCTTGCTCTCTCTTTCTCTCTCTTTTCTCTCTCTTTCTCTCTCTCTTTCTCTCTTTTTCTCTCTCTCTCTCTTACTGTAACTACCTCCTTTGTCTATCTATCGTAATTTACCTTTCTTTAACCTCACCACCAGTACATAACCCTCTGCTAAATATTGTACCCTAAACATATCTCTCTTTACCTTTCGCACTACGCCATACAAGCTCGTCAACACAACTCTTTCCCTCTTTTCTTTTATCGTATTTTTCTCTCGCTCTTCACCTCTCCCTTCAAATAACCACATGATGCATTTGGCCTTAGTGTATTATTATATTCCTCTCTTCTTTCTTTTCACATTCCCTTTCTCTTTTACACATACACACACACACGCACACTTTTACTCCACCTCTCACTTACTCCACATTTACCTCTCTAACTAAATTATAACGGGCGAACGAACAAGCACGTTATTATATGGATATTATTCAGGAGTAGAAGATGACAACGAAACGAAAAGGTTTGGATAATTATATATTACCCTGGATAAAGAAATACGGTACAGGAGTTGAATTTTCATAAATGTACTGTGCGATAATATTCAAGCTATACAAAGGAAATTGATAAATTGAAGGGAATGAAAGGACCAGCAAAACCAACGTGCTTCTATTGGAATTTTGGAAGATGATTTTACTAGAATAAACACATGCCTACTTGTGTTTATTTCTGTAGTTCTTGTTCATTTTCTACATTTCTCTCAGAAATATTTGGAGAAATATTCTCCAAAGTACCTAGCATTTGTGTTGAATTTAGAACCAAGTATTATCCTTTACCAGGGAGCCAATCCGATTGCCAAGTACAACATGATCCGTGATTTCCTTAGATGAATTTAGAAAAAGGTTTTGTAAAAAAAGCACTTATATGCGATTTCTACATTGATATTAAATGGGAATAAATTTTAACAAAATCTTAGTTAATGTATTACAATTATAACTGAAATAAAAACTAAACGACTCAACATTTAACTGAGACGTTGAATGTTCTACATGGCTCAGTAGCTGAAACATTTTTCATCGGTAACTGATTAAGAAACAAGGGCAATCCCGATACAGACTAAGCAAAGACGTGAATAATTATTGCACAACGTTGATATGGATAAACTATTACTGAAAGCAAAGAATCAGAAACTTTTTACTTAAAATGTTACCGCAAAGAATGACAGTTCTTCTAATTTATTATTCTTTAGAGTTCTCAACTTTTCAATTTAGTGTACAAAACTGTTCAGGTAATTTGTAAGTTTGTCTAATTAGTCACTTTTCTGTATTTAAGGTATTAAATTAGCCAAATTCTACTTAAATAAGTATAGTGTTATTTGTAAACTATAATAAAATATTTTTTAATATACAAATTTTAATTTTAACTGCAATATGTTAAGTAAAATGTTTCTTATTCTTTACTTGAAGTAATAGTTTGTCCTATACTTTTACAGATGTAATAACTTGTCCTCTACTTTTCCAGGTTTATAATCATAAGAATATTACATTTTATGCATTTTTACATGTAATCCATGATTTTTCCAGGCATTGCTGTTATAAGATAATTAATAATGTGTCAATTAATAATTTAAGGATTTTACCTTATAAAATACTGGGTAGGGGGATACATTGGTTGTTATTTTTAACGTGTTGAGCGACCAGGTAGAGATTCTTTCATTAGTTTGAGAGCGTGATGAGATTTCTTTACACACATATGCATAATATATATATATAACATCGGCAGAAGTTAGAGAGTTAGTCAAAACCCGAGAGTTTCGTGTATTGGCACTTATCAAAGACGAATTAGTTTATTGTCACTCTATAACTTGTGACGAAATAACACCTAAAGTACAAAATTTTGTCAAAAACGTTAAGAGTAAACTCTGTTGTATGTGACACATCGTAGTAGTATCGGAAGTTTCAAAGTGTTTAGTATAAAAATATAATTAAATAATATGTACGTCACATTGTGTCTGATCTCCTTCATTGTGTGTGTGTGTGTGTGTGTGTGTGTGTGTGTGTGTGTGTGTGTGTGTGTGTGTGTGTGTGTGTGTGTGTGTGTGTGTGTGTGTGTGTGTGTGTGTGTTTGTTTGTATGTATGTATATGGATATGTTTTCTGTGTCTCACCCCAAGACTTATGTGATTTGATATTGTTGTCCAAAGCTGAGATTCTAGCCGTGATATAGTCTCCTGTGGTAACTTGCAGAATAGATCATGGTTTTTCTTGAACAAATCTATCCCTTTTCCATGTAAATCCTTTAATTTTACAAGATATTAGACAGCTGAGAGTCTTTCAAACCCAGACTATTGTGGTATCTGAGGTTATTCTAAACGGGCTGGTTGGAACATTTCGAAAAATGCGGTGGCGTTCTATTCCTGTGGTTGGTATAACACTTCATGTCAAAGTCTAGCGTCAACACCTCCAAAATCTTCTATATGAATATCACTGCATATTTCCCCGCCCAAGGAACAGTGGTAATTCTTTAAAATTTAGTCGAGTTTCACTATTAATTTTCACTGTTGGATAACTATATTTGAGAGCAGTATTCCTCCACATGACCAAGATAGGTTTCTCAACTTGCGTGTTGACGCCATCTTGGATATATGAACAGGAAACAAAACCTCATTGATCACACCAATACCCAGGTCACGCAATGAATTTTACTTTGAGATCACCATTTCTTTTGGTGTGAATATCTTTCCTGCAGCGCGTTGGCACAAGCCTCTTGACAGTGACTGTTAGGAATTTGCATTCAATAAAATTCATGTTGGTTTCTTCGGCGTATTTATACATAACCTTTAGATCTTTCAGGCTAAGTCTATCATCAAAATGTCTCTTGATTGCTTGTTCAACCTTTGCATCACCAGCATATATAGTAAGAGGAATTGCCTACATAAATGATGGCATGTCTAAGACGTCACTACAAAAAGCAATTGCCTCGACACAGTTCCTTAATGCACCTCACTCAATATTACTGTTTCCTTATAT
>NC_068983.1:138954468-138957842 GCF_001194135.2 Octopus bimaculoides | reverse complement strand
ATATATATACATACCATATATACATACATATATACATGCATACATACATACATATATATATATATATATATATATAATTGTATATATATCTACGTAAATATATGTATTCTGTTCATAAATTTATGTACAATACTTATGTTTATATGCACATATATATAGAGAGAGATGTAAACATATGTATTTATGTATGTATGCATGTATATATGAATGTATGTATGCATGCATGTATGTATTAAAGTAATCAATGTGTCATTACTTTCTGGTTAACAGCAAACAACATGTCTAACTTTAGACATTTTAGTCAATATGGTGTTCATAAATATTTCATTGGAAAAGTTTATTTCCAAATATGGTTTCTGATGTATTGATTTGTTGTTAAAACTTAGACATAATGGAAGTTTGGAAAATTTTACTTTGATCTAAATTAAGCGAAAAAATAAATTATTGTATATGAGCAGCCTATAGCCATTAGCTTTATTTCTATAGTCATCATCATCATCTTTGTGGTCGTCGTGATCGTCATCATCCTCATTCTCATCATCATCATCATCATCATCATCATCATCATCATCATATGTATTAAGACTATTTCTATTAATATTATGAATATTATTATTGTTGTTGCTGCTGTTGTGTTGATAATACTATTATCATAATTTTATTTATAATATATCAATATATTGTTAGTTTTCCTATTAATTTGTATTTTTATCTTAGCTTCTACTGAATGTCATAGTAATTGGCAGGTCGTTAATAGTGCTCTTGATCCTATTAAAGAATCATTGAACTTATATTTGCATTGATATATGTTTTTTTTTAATGCGAAACTAGCAAAATGAAAACGGAAGAGTGACGTAATTCAAACATATTGATTATGCACATTCTTTTGAGTACAATTTAACATTCTAGGTATTTTAATAGTCTCAAGTTTCATACATAGCCATGTATATGTGAGTGTGCATGCTTGTGTGTCTATATGGATGTACGCACACACACACGCACACACACACGCATATAAATATATGTATTATGCAATGACATGATGCAATAAATGTTCCACTGGAGAACAGATCATGTTCAACATCCAATTGCAATATGAACACCTGCTTCAGATGATGCAGAGACCTCAACGATGAAACGTACGTAAGGAAAGTATAATATAATGAGAAACTTCTGTTTACCAAATTCCATGCGTGTGTGTGTGTGTGTGTGTGTGTGTGTGTGCGTGTGTATGTGTGTGTGTGTGTGTGCATGTGCGTGTGTGTGTATGAATATCATTGTTTGTTTTTATGTTCAGTTATAGTAAAAACTATTTTACATTAATTTGAAGAGTTCATACTAATATAAGATTCAAATTTATTATTCTTTAATAAGTATAGCAAACAAATTATCGCCAAAAGTAAAAGTAAAATCAAAATTCACCAAATTACCTCTCTGGAGTAATACAAAGGAAGTAATAGATTGGATTAACAAGATCCCAAGAAAAAAATTAATGCCGTTTCTTCCCGTTTGACATCAGAGATAATTATGGCTACTTTGAACTTCAGTAAAGCAACCGAAATAAACGACTCTGAAATTGAAACACTATAACCAGAAAGGAAATCGCTCCTCCTCCACAAAAATTCTGCCTGGATTAAGAAAAATACTAGGAAGACTAAGCAAACATCGTCAGATTTTATATATTGGAAACTTATATAACACATTTCCTTCAATGCCAGGTCGCCTCTATAGAAATGACGGCCTACTTCTACTAAGAAACTGAAACTCACAAAAAAAGTATCAGCTTAAGAAAGAACTACACCTCCTCTTTAAAAATTTAATCTTATACACGACTATATACACACATTTTATAATGCCGCACTTTCAAATAGACCAAAAAAATATTATGTTATAAAATACCCTAAACTATTACGTTATGAAATACCCACGATTGAAACAGATTTGCATATATATTTATAAACACTGCCCACAAACTCTGCCGCTATTAAACAGATAGGCTAAAATTTCTACATAGCGATGAAATTACTTATAGAACATTGAGCCTCAAGTTACAAATATACTTTGTACTTACCCACTCCAGTTATGAACATCAAAGCGCATGATAAACAGATTTCTATACTGACAATGCCATCACATGCTCGACTAATAACCCCAGCTTTCCAAATACAGGCAAAAAAATGCCCTAAATAACATCAACAACAAACAAAAATAGTTAGCAGTGAAAAGATATCACTTACTTGCATTCATTTGTGAACCCTAAATGGTTAAGTTTTTTAATGTTGGACTAATCTTTGAAGTTTAACAATTACATATTTGAAAGCAAAGGATTAAAACCTATAAAACCAAAATTACCTAAAACAAATGACACATCACTGAAAAACAAACTACCTACATCCTTCTTATAAACCACTAAAAGCAATCCTATGACCTCAAACTGACAAACCTAAATATACACAACTGTTTACAAAGTTCTAAACTCATGAATAAATTCTGAACAATAACATAGCTCCTATTTCAATTCATAAGCATTTATTCAGAACACATCTACACCAGTTTTGGGGGAGGGGTGCTGTTGATTACATCGATCCCTGAAGGATAAAAGCCAACGTCGAACTTGGCAGAATTTCAGCTCATAACGTAAAGACGAACAAAATGTTGCTAAGAGTTTTACCTGTCATTATTGTTATTATCATCATTATTATTATTATTATTATTATTATTATTATTATTATTATTATTATTATTATTATTATGGCTTTGTGGCACTTACGTTCTAGTGATCGTGGTTTCAATACCTAGACCGTGTGGAGCATTGTAATTTTGAACAAAACACTTCATCGCACATTGGTCTGCGACCACATTGACACCTGACGCATTGTACGTCGTGCACCTGCTCAGTCAACGTTGATTTGATGGAGGAAGTGGACTAATGTGCGGCACGAACGTTTGATCACTATAAACAAATATTTTGTGCAGGTTAATCGGCATAATCTGAACAGTCATACGTGGTCTTCGACAGAAGTCCATCGTCATCATCATCATCATCATCATCATCATCATCATCATCATCATCATCATCATCACTATTGCCATTACTCTTTACTCTTTTACTTGTTTCAGTCATTTGACTACGGCCATGCTAGAACACCGCCTTTTAGTCGAGCAAATCGAACCCAGGACTTATTCTTGGTAAGCCTAGTACTTATTCTATCGGTCTCTTTTGCGGAAACGCTAGCTTACAGGGACGTAAGCACACCACCATTGGTTGTCAAGCGATTTTGGGGGGACAAACACAGACACAAGAACACATACACACACATACATACATATATATACATATATACGACGGGCTTCTTTCAGTTTCCGTCTACCAA
>NC_068983.1:138953468-138954277 GCF_001194135.2 Octopus bimaculoides | reverse complement strand
ACATCTAAAATATATTTTAGATGTCTTATGAATTTTATTTTGATGTTACTATTGTTGTTATGTAATGTGTATACAACTTTAGGTAAGACAGTCTACTCAGTAGGATTCTGTACGTTATCAGTATTCCCAGTTTTATTCAGAATATTTCAGACAAACCGGTGATATGCTGAAAAAAAGAATTGCCCACGGCACCGAGTTGTGCTGTCGTTCCCATAACGAGGTGATTGCAATGCACATATGTCTGCTGCCAAAGATTTTATTTCCAAATATTGCTGAGACAATTTTCTCATAAGTCTTTGTTAAATTTTCAATTCTGTAAATGTCTGGATTCAATAAAATTTTATAACTTAGTTGTTGCATTCACTATGTGATTGAAAGCAATAAATGAAATATATTTGTACTTTTGCATCAATCTCAAGTATGTTGTCGGTGAAGTCAAAGCTAAGACATGAATAATCATTGTTCACTATTGATTTTGTGTTTCGACTTTCCGTTCCCTTTTTTCTTTACACAGATAAGAAGACAAATTGTAATATGTAAACATATATATATATATACATATATATATCAAAACCAGAATTGTAATATTTGATGATGAGTTGAGGAATAATTCGAAAGGTTCAACAAATTATTCGTCTAATCTACATGACTGACTATTCAGTAGCTTAGATTTTCTCACTCTCCCTCTTAATATATATATTTAAATATCTTTCTCTTCTGTACATATATTTATCTATATCTATGTACTTATTTATCTATCTATCTATCCATCTATCTGTCTGTCTGTCTATATATATATATATATATAT
>NC_068983.1:138951934-138953290 GCF_001194135.2 Octopus bimaculoides | reverse complement strand
TATATATATACATATATATATAAATATGCGTACATATAGATTTTATATATATATATATATATATATGTGTGTGTGTGTGTGTGTGTGTGTGTGTGTGTGCGTGTGTGTGCGTGCGTGTATATATATATATACGCGTACATACATGTACGCGCACACACACATGTATGTATATATATCTATATTCATATTCACACACACGTGTATATATACATATAAGCACATATATATGTTTATACATACACGCACATACACACGCATACATACGCATGCACGCATCACTACGCTCATATATACATCCCTACATACACACACACATACACACACACACACACATACGCAGATATACAAAACTTACGTTATAGGTACATGCATATACATATGCGGAAAACGTATATACAAATAAAAAAACATACGCAAAAACGCACGCATCATTATGTTCATATGCACATCTCTATACGCACATACACATACATACGCGGATATACAAAACGTAGTCTATACGCACGTGCACATGCATACGCGGATAGACGTATATACAAATAAGAACATACGCAAAACACATAAACCGTAAAACATTCACATTCGCTGCATATCTTGAACATACAAATGAGTTTTATATGCACATACACAAATACACCTGCCTTTCTGTCAAACACATCTACACCTGCAGATATATAAACGTATATACATACATATATGTATGAAGGAAGGCGAAAGGTACAACAGGTAGAGTCTTGCACTCGTATATATAAGTTCATTCATATACACGAATATATGCACACACATTAGGTGTATACTACACGCGTATAAGTTACACAATTATAAAGGGTGAAAAATACTATACAGAAATATATATAAAGTAATAAAATATATATAAATATATAAGTGTTGATAAGACATATGAAAGTCTTGTACGTGGACAAAATATAAAAAGTAGATATATATACATACATGTGTGTGTGTGTGTGCGTACATGTATATGTGTATTTATTTGTGCGTATGCGGATTCTATGAATGAAGTATTAGTTTCACCCTGTCTATTGGAGTAATTTCCCTTTATTCAACGGTTTTTCTCATAGCGTTTTATCTTAACAACTGATGTGATGCCGGAGCAGACTTCATCGCAGGTATCCAAAACTCTGAGCTTTATTATTGCAACCAACTAATTGTCACATATTATATATATATATATATGGGAAAAAAGTCAATGTAGAAAATGCTAAAATAATTTTCTAAAAAGCATTTCAGTAGCGGTTTCGCTTATTCGGACTTTTTCAACTATAAGTACGGAAATACACACACGCACGCACGCGCACACACACACACACACACACACACACACACACACACACACAC
>NC_068983.1:138945897-138951493 GCF_001194135.2 Octopus bimaculoides | reverse complement strand
TATATATATATATGTATGTATGTATGTATAGGTACTGGACGTCACAAACAACATGAAGTACGAAAACAACCGATTTAAATATCCGAACAACGAGTAAAAAATGGAAAACAAGTAACGACCCTTCGTCAGTTGTCGGCTGTCTACCTACTCCTGTGCGTGAGCGTGAGTGTATGTATGAGAAGTAATGTCTATTTTGCATGCAGGAAAATATATCCGTCGCGTGTGTGTGTGAGTGTGTGCGTGTCAGTGTGTGCGTGTGTCTATGAGTGTGGATATTTGTGCGTACCACACGCGCTAATTTATTCTTATAAATGATTATTATAACTGTTTCGGAAGTTTTATATATATTTCACAGCTCTCAGAGGTATTTCTGATAAAGAAATACCCATGTATAATAAAGACGTCAAAGCTGTAACTTCAAAATATTACTGAATATATCATATGAAACACATACATTGGAATAAAAATGTTTGGCTTTGCAGTGCAAGTTGTAAACAAGGGAGACAACCCATTCCTCACATAAAATGACTGACATAGTTCAATCATGAACGAGAAATTGCCTCAAACTCAGCTTGAATATTGCAGATGACGACTATCATCCGTTGTGAAAAAGATAGCGGGAAGTAAAATAAAAATATGAAAAATAAGAGAACAAAGACATAACTGAAAACTAACTTATAGGACTGTAATATGAATATAAGTTTGAATGGAGGTTAACGCAATACAACAATATAGATGAGTTTCTTAGCAAACAGATAACGTTAATTTGAACGACGTGTTTGTGTGTGTGTGTGTGTGTGTGTGTGTGTAAATGTGTGTGTATATACATACATACAAGCTTTAAATTATTAGGAGAATCTATGAGTATTAGAAGCATTGAAAGCTGAAGCTGAGAATGCAAACTAAAAGGAGAAACTCTATCGCAAACTATAAACACCCATGTGCATGTCTCGAGAGCAATTTTCATACAGACAATGAATGATAAATCTGCCAGATAGAAAACGTAGAATTAGTGGAAAATGTCAGGAAATCGTGGAAAGTGAGGGTGAAATGTATGACTGTATCGGTGAAAGGTGCAAATAGGATTTTATCAAGTTTTTTGTGTCATAAGTAATGGAAAATTGGTTTGAACAGAAGTGAGGGGCACTTACTGTTAACGATGATTACAGGACTTTGTGGTTTTACTGAATAGAGAATGATCATAAGATTGAAGCAGAGACACTGGATATGTTCGTGGAGTACAGAAAGGACAAACAGTGTAAGATACTCGATGTTTCAAATGCATATGATTGTAGTGCTGATATCAAGAATAGTGAGAATATGAAGACTTTGTCAGAGAGATGAAAAGACTGGAGCACAAGGTGAAAAATATTTGCATGCGACATAAGACCAGGCTCTCAGCTAAGTGGTCGAATGATACAGGAATTGAGATACGTATTGCTTGTGTGCCATCCTGTATTCAGCAAGGAACCCAAGACGCGTTGAGTTTCGAGGAAACTCTTCCTATCAGACCTCATAAATCATATCTTTCTAACTGAATTAGAATGCAAAAAGTATGATGACCACGACGACGAAAATGATGATGATGATGACACAAAAGAGATGTGGAGAAGCGAGTGCAGTTGCCTATACACAAGGAAATAAGTATTGGCGAATGGATAGAGGAAATGAAATTGGCTGGACAGGAACAGAGCAAATTGGACGAACAGAAACTGGCCAGCACGACTGCTCACTGAAATATACGATGTGCGATGATTCAGACGAAACCATATTTCACACACTGTCAGAATGGCCACAGTTAGTTCGGAATGAATACAAAATGGTAGACATGACAATAATTGAGTTGAGATTGCTCCAACAAATTTATTTTGCAGGTACACAAATGTGCTATAATAATTTTGCGATGCAAAAAGGAAATCTATGAAATGAGGTCTCAATTAGAATTTCCTATACAAACCAAGAGAATAGCGCACAACAGGCTGGACATTGTAATCATAAATAAGAAGACGAAACTATTAGTCATCGATGTGACACGTCGATTAGACACTAGTTTATTACGAATGGGAAAATAAAATATGGAAGATTACACCGTCTTTAAATATGCAAATCCACAGTTGCTGAAAGAAAAACAGTTAACAAAATCATGCTACATCCCATTATTATTGGGATCTTGAAAATTACGTGAGAATTTTGAATAACTTAACCTGAATTAGGGAGCAGGTGCAGTGCACGAAATATGCTTACAAGTTTCAATTCTGTATCATAAGAAGAGATCTCAAGATTAGAAAGTAACAGCAAAAGTAAGAGCAAAATGGTGCAAAATGCTCTTCTACGTAGATCAGAGTACGCAGTTCGCTTGGAAAAAAAATTAATCGGAGCTCAATGACAATCTCATGAAACAAATACTAGTACTACCACCATCACCATCACCACCACTGCTGCTGCGAGTATTACTACTACTACTACTACTACTACTACTACTACTACTACTACTACCACTACTACTACTACTACTACTACTACTACTACTACTAATAATAATAATAATAATAATAATAATAATAATAATAACAACAACAACAACAACAGCAACACCAATCGAGCGCCAACCTTGACAGCGGCTGGACGTGTTCTTCGCTGCTCTGACCAGTCAGCAGCTGGAGACACTGATACACTAATACAACTCAGCAGGACAACTGAAGAATAACTCTCAAAGACTGGAATATCTACAATTTCCTGTATTTAAATTTCTTTCAAAATAAGTTAAGAAACTTACATATCTACAGCAAAGACGAGCTTGAAGGACTGCTACGTACTGGGAAAGCATTCAGTGATGTCATCGGGATGGCATTTGGTCTTAATAGATGTACCAAGGCCACTTTCCGGAAAGGGAAATTGAACACCTCTCATTCACTGGTGATGGATGTTCACATAGACATAAAAGAACTCTAACAGGAATAAATTTACAAATACCTCGAAATAAATGGGGGATCTGGCATTCAGCATGCAAGTATGAAAGAGAAGATAAGGAAGGAATGTAACAGGAAAGTTCGAGCAATCTCAAAATCCGAGTTAAATGCACGTAACAAGGTGTTAGATATCAATTCCTTAGCAGTTCTGGTTGTTATTTACAGTTTCAATGTGTTAAACTGGAATATGAGCGAAAAAAGGAAGATTGACAGAAAAATCCGTAAGCTGGTGACTTGCAAGAGGTCTAGAAAACCACCACAATTAGACTGACAAAATATCTTGAAACATCTAAAGACTGGATGCTAAAGCTCGTTAAAAACCAGGAAAGACGTAAGAACCTGTGAGTTTTCGTTCTTTTTCTCCGTTTTATTTCTTTACTTTTTTATTTTCCATGTTTTTTTCCTTTTTCTCTGTCTCCCAATTTCTTCTCTATCGCTGGACTTTGTAAATGAACAAACTGGTGTGTTTATTTTAATGGCTTACCAATGTATACAGTATGTATATCTGCCCTGGGTGTCAGGAAGATACTAAAAATTCTATAAGTAATTTGTAATACCTGTTACTTTCCACCCAACCAGTGGAAAATCCTATTCCACTTCAAAAATCCTACCGGTATCATTCTTGTGTTATTTTTAAATACATTGAGAATGATATCGGCAGTAACAAGAGACACTGCCCCTTTCCCATCCTTCTCTTATATTATAGACTTATGTATGAAAGGTTCTTGGCCATACGGTACAACGGGTAAAGACTACCCCACCTTCACCGAAAATACTGTTCCAAATATGGAGCCCATGAACCTGACTCTTATATGGATGGCCAAAAAGCAACAGGTGTTCTTTCATCAAAAGAAACTATGGGATAACTTTAACAGGAAATAAAATAAACAAGCAGAACTTATCACCTGAAAAAAAGGCTAACAAAAAACGAAATCCATTTTAGTGATATATCTGAAGAATATGAAAGCCGAACTAAGCCTGGAGATTCAACGGACTTTCATCAACCGTATATCCACAACTCTAGGACACAATACACACCAACCATCAAACTGGGAATCACACCTGAGATACAGCTCCGTACAGAAATTATTCTCAATGTTGCCACTGAAAAACAAGACAAATAAAAAAATGCATTTAGAACAATACAAACATCAACCAACGTCCGCTTCGACAATCCTGTTAAGTGTACGTTGCATTAACCCATCATTAAATGCTCGAAAATGGAAGATTCGATATATAGAGAGTTGGCTTGCTGAAATGACACACTGTATCTCTTTCTTCATCCTAACGAAAACTATTCTAAACATCTCACATAGATACCGAGCTGAATAGAAAACCGTTTCACCATCATCCGTGCAGATTGCACTGGCCGAGATACAGGGATAACAGCCATTTTCTCCATGATTTGTTTGCCATGGATGCCAAGAACATATTTTCCAATGGCTATTGTGGATCCATATCAATATTCAACAAAGTTAATGACGTAATCACTGTCAGTTATCACAGGCCTCCTCAAGTTCCGCAACAGTGCTTTGAAGAGAACTGCAACAAAATCAAATCCTTTCGCCAAAAGTATAACACCGGCAGCTTATTTAACCTTTTTTTGTGTTAACTGGAGCAGAATTACTATTTAATTCAATGGATGAAATTTTCCTGACCCAAATTTTGCTTGAGTCAACAAGACAAAACAAAACTATCTTAGACCTGACATTAACAAACCGCTTTAGCTCCATCCATAACATTTCAATGGAAAACACTCTTCACTCTGACCATGACATTGTATTTTTCGACCTTAGTTTCAGCATGCCAAGGCCAAACCGGTTAATCCCCCCCCCCGCTCCAGTGCAGCTGTTTGACAACGTCAGTTTTTACAAGGCACACTGTGGTACAATTAGAAAAGATCTGTTACTCATAATTCCTCTGATATTGGAACTACATTTCAACGCTTTGAGAAGATCACCACTTATCAATGATTACAATACGCTCCTACGAAATTCAAAAGCAGTAGCCGACGTAGACTCCCAAGGGTGATAAAAACACTCGCTAGGAGATTCAACATTGTCAACATAGATCAACCAACTAAAATTCTACCACCCCCAGTATCCACATTCAACAGCAATAAGAAGTACTGGATTGGAAAAATATCTGCAGATCAGCATGAAAATCTACATCGACAAGTTACAATGGGAAACTAGTTAATCAAAAAAGAAAAGAACAAAAATCCAACTAAAAATCAAATATTCTATATTGTATATATGCAAATACTTTTTTCCATCATTAAGTACATTATCAGTACAGCTAACGAACAATAGACGAATAATTCTTGATAGTTATTTCGCTCAATCAACATTATTATAATATAGTTTTATGCGCAGTTAAGTAGATGTCATTAAACTCTTTGATAAAGTCATTGAATGACTTTTCTCATGGCACCAGGAGACCAACACACAGGACCGCTACCTCACCCTGTGATCCACTGATAGATAGATAGATAGATAGATAGATAGATAGATAGATAGATAGATAGATAGATAGATAGATGGACAGACAGACAGACAGACAGACAGGCAGACAGGCAGGCAGGCAGGCAGGCAGGCAGGCAGGCAGGCAGGCAGATAGGTATATAC
>NC_068983.1:138938706-138941862 GCF_001194135.2 Octopus bimaculoides | reverse complement strand
TATATATATATATATATATATATATATATATGTATATAAACATAACAGCTAGATTTATAACAGCATGTAATATGCGACTACATATTCTATTTTCGAATCCTGCTGAGTTTGTAACAGGTTTTCAATTATCAGTTGAAGCCATAATATTGGAAATGCTAATATTCCTTGAAATTACATAAACTTCACAAGCAAACAATCAAACAAACATGGAAATGTAATCCTGCAACTCGTATTCAGAAGAAATACCTACTCGTATGACGGAAGTATGTCTTTGACTTTCTATGAAAGATAACAAAAGATTCAAATTTTCCAACTAATTAACAAGTTTCAATCCTAAAATTCACATATTTTGTAGCACATTAATGCTAGCTAATGATTTATTATTAACGCAAAAACTACAATGACATTGTGTAAATAACACTTAGTTATGTTTATAAATTTATGAATTTTTATTCCTATCATTGCTGGCAAACGTTGTTGTTTCCCGGATCACACATTGGAAGTTGCTGGAAGCACAAATTCTAGAGAAATTAACAACTGGGTTAAAAATGCATTTCGTTTTAAACAGATGATCACCTGTCAGGTATGGCAATTTTGCAATCGAAAAGAAATTGTAACACTTGGCAATGAACTATGGATAAGAGTTTGCTGATGAGGGTATAGTTTCTTTTTTTTTTTTTTTTTTTTTTTTTTGCTGACGTTAATGTTTCAGCTGGTTCTGAAAAGCTCTATCTCTGATCGAACAAGGAAAACTTACGTGTGATATTAAATGCAACGTTTAGTTTGATATTAGATGCAACGATTGGTAATAATTCAATATTGTAAATTTATACGCTCGAGAAACATACTGAGATCCTGCTTCGAAAACGTATGTGAATGTATGTATGTGAATGTATGTATGTATGTATGTATGTATGTATGTATGTATGTATATCGGTGTATAAGTGCGTGCGTATGTGTGTGAGAAATGAGACAGTACGATGACAGCGATACCTTGCTCTTTATTCAGTGAATAGTTTTGTGCATAAAGCTTGAAATTTGAATTAATTGACATGTAAGATATGAATTTTTGCCCGAATGCGGACCTAAAACAGGCAGCCATTTCTAATATTTTCAGTGATATTGGCGATGATGTTTTTGATTATATTGATATGATTGTCTGTCTGCGAGGCAGGTTGCTGAGATCTAAGAACTGAGAGCTGGAAGCTGGGAACTGGGAGCGTGGGGGAGGTTAGTTGGGTGCTATGAGCTGGGGACTGGGATCGGGGAGTTGCAAGCTGGGTACTGCGAGCTGGGAGCTAGGGGCTTGGAGCTGGAAACTAGGAGTTTTGCCATATATAATGACTGAATGTTCTGAAAATAGTCCTTTATGATGTCTCTTTCTTCAAACATCGACACTCAAGTATTTATAATAGTGTGCACTGCCGTTTCTTCAGCATTTTTTACCGATTCTACATTTTGATATAAAGGAAGTACTATGTATATTATCTGAGTAGATTTTAGCAGAACGTTCATACAAACATATAAACAAAGATGGTAATAATTTCTGCACACGCTATATTACTTGTTTATCTTATTCTAATCAGTAAATTGATACGGTCACAATTTTGTTTCCCGTAGAATATTTGTTACTACTCAATATTCACAGCGATCATTGAAGTAGAGATTTAAATACAGGTAATTGGATTTTCAGCATTTCGTATATGTTTCGTATATTAGCTTCAACTAGACTTCATTGTCATCTCTTTCTTGCGTTCGATAGTTTTAATTTCCTCTTGATAGTTGGATTCCTCTATAATGATGACGCTTCTGACTGAGAAGTCCAGTCTTCTGGAAACAGGCGAATTGAGAAGGAAAGGTGTTTGTTGCATCTTGAGGTTATCTTGAACTATTTGCTACCTTTTGAGTTCAAAACTGGCATGTCTATTGCTAATGCAGTGATGTCATTTCAAGCAGTTTGAAGAAAACATTTGACAAAGAAATCCCCTCTTTGTTGAGTCTAATCACAGGAACTAAACATCGTAGCCTATGTCACATAATGATGGATTCTGTCATTCACCGTTGGCTTTCTTCAGTAGTGTATAGTTGGATATATAGTACTCTCATTTGCTGCGTAAGATAGAATGGAACATTGTTCCTAGAGTTTTGTCCTGACAGAAAATTATTCGTTTCATAACTATTACTGAGATTATGTCAGCTTGACGAATCATCAGTTTTGTTGTGAGGGATCGGTGGTGCTTAGATCTTTGTTCTTACTAATCAACTAAGTACATTCACATAAACATTGAAAGATATAAACACACATATCTGCACAAAGAAATATACGAAATTATCATCAAACAATAATAAATATGCAAAAAAGTATTTATATCTATTTTGAAAACGTTTACAATTTTAGAATATTTCTATGAATTTTTCCATCTAAGAAGCTTTCTTCTAGTTTCATAATTCGTTCAGTATTTTCTTTGCTTAACTAGTGTGTACTGTCGGTGGTCTCTGTGTATGTGTGCATCTGTGTAGGATATTCTGTGTGTGTGTGTATGTGTGTGTGTGTGTATGTGTGTGTGTGTGTGTTTAGTTTTGTTTGTGAGTGAATACGTGTGAGTGTTAGCGGATGTCTGTGTTTGTTTGATCCGTTAAGTGCTATGTGTATGTTTGTTTAAACTGATGTGACAAAAATATACATGAACTCTCGAATATTCATCTGTTCTAATGTTGTTCTGGAAACGAAAATAAAATATCAATATATTATGTTCATTCACATACGCTACATAAATGAGTAGAAATGAAACTAAACCCGTTATGAAACCATTTTATTGAGAAATGCGTAGGTATTCATAAATCCTAAAGCATTACATTCGAAGTCATATATCTTCTGAAATATCAATCGATTATAAAAACTAGGCATCGTCGTTTGTATTAAAATATTGGAAAATAAAGTTCAGGAATTAGAATTTTTTTAACTTTAAATATTTGGATATCTGTATTTGATATTTAAATTTTTGCTACATATTTTCATCTAAATGTTAGAGGTTTTTTTTTTATATTTTATCTTAACATAAACGCCAGACATCGAAATTAGCGGCGGTTTATGTCGGCGAAGAACATTTGAAGAGGATTGCAGATTTAGATTAATTCATACGTCACGGGGATAGA
>NC_068983.1:138934146-138937440 GCF_001194135.2 Octopus bimaculoides | reverse complement strand
CCCACCCTGTTCCTACCCCTACATACACCACCTCTACCCCACCTTCTGCCTACCCATATATCCCACCTCTACTCCACCCTCAGCCTAACTCACACTCCACCCTTGCTTTCCCCACTCTCGCTTCCCCCACCTCCCAACCTCATCACACCACACACCACTACACCATACACCACCATGCCACACAACGCATCACATCACACCACCACGCACACACTAGCACTCACCACTTCCCAGCCCCACATCTGGACACCTACACATATACACACGCACACGTCCAGGTCACCAGCCCTCTTCCACACGCACATGCATACTCTCTTATACACACGCACACGCATATATATGTGTGTGTGTATTCATAGGTATGTGTGTATGTGAGTTTAATAACACCAAGTCCTCTGAGTCCTTGTATTCATACACGTACACAAACACAGTGGTATGCTACGTCGGTAAAACTTATGTAGTGAGTTTGATCAGTTTAGGTAAGTTTCTTGTGAGCGAAAGAGGAATTTGATGTTTTATGACGTTTATTTTTCATGAAAATTTATTGGGTGCACATTTTCTTGATTTAATAAGGAGAGTTATAGTTGCATTGTATTCTATTTCGTAATTATGTGTGACCTACTGATTAGGATGTTCGTCTCATGAGTATAAGGTCGTGGGTTCACTACATGGACTAAATGTTACATCATTGAGCAAGGTGTTTTGTTTTACATCGCTTGAGTCAAAGGATCTATAATGTGTGGGAGTGGTTTACTGGTCCAGGATATTTAGCTGGGTCAAGTTTAAGATACAAGAAAGGCTGTTTATGCCAGCTCGTATCTACAGGGGCACTAAAAATAAGCAAATGCATGACACAGCTGCTACGTGGTGCTCTCGCGTGTAACGGTTGGCTGTAATTTATTCTGCTTTATTCCATTT
Organism: Octopus bimaculoides; assembly: GCF_001194135.2. Taxonomy (NCBI): domain Eukaryota; kingdom Metazoa; phylum Mollusca; class Cephalopoda; order Octopoda; family Octopodidae; genus Octopus; species Octopus bimaculoides. Next base: position 138,936,522 of record NC_068983.1, on the reverse strand, counting down.
ATAGTTTGAGATTACCAAAAGTATCAATTGATCAAATACTTTTGCATGTGTCACCCAAATTTTGATCGTCTCTCCATTTCTCTCTCTCATACCCTCTCTCCCAATCTCCTCCACTCTATTTCTTTCATTATTTCTCTCTCACTCACTCACTCTCTTTCTCTCTCTCTTCCTCCTTTCCCTGTCTCTTTCTAGTTGCTACATGTCTGTTTTTTCTCAGTTTTCATTTGTATATTAATATCATTGAAATCCTTTAGAAATATATTTAACTTCACAACTGCACGTTTCCTATTCGTTAAAAATACCCCGAGCTTCATGGCATATACATTAAATTCTGTTTCCTCTGGAAATATTATTATTCTGTTTGCCTGTCATGAATGACGTACTTCCGATCACATAAAGAAATTATTGCTCTTTATAAAATCAATTGTTTATAATAAATAGTTGACACCTTAGGCAGTTGTATCTGTAAACATGGCAAAATAGAATAATTTTGTTGAAATCATTGAAATAGAACAGTATAGATTTTTGGAAATCCACTGCCACACGCGTTTTAGAGTTGTTCGATGTTTTTCAATATTATGTTTCAAGGAAGAAATGACTAAAGCAGTTCACAAAGGTGTTATTTGAAACTAACTTTTAAATAGCAGGAAGTCACAAGCGAATAATATTTGAGTAGTCCAATTATTTATTACGCTTTATGTTTAGTCCTCATTTTTCTAACTCGACGTTTAATCAATTGAAGTATAATGGCATTTACACTTTTGTACATTAGCTGAAATCCTGCCAGATTCAGCTTTGCTTTTCATCTTGTAGCTTCTATATACTACGTAAAGTGTAACACGTTTAGATTTACGACTTATTACCAAACTGTTATTGTTTATTGTTACATAGGGATCATTTCTACTTAAGTTGAATAGTATTCAACTCTCACGAACTTATTCAATTAGGAATGAGCTCTATGGGCAAACTCACCGGTTCGTTTCTCTATCTGTAAATATATACACTGAATATGTACAGTTCATTAGCATATGTTTTTTGAGCATTCTGTATAAACATGTGCTACTTCAATTGTCTGTGCTGATACGAATATGTAAAGTATGTTAAATATGAACCTGTAAAGCATTCATCAGTCACTCGTTATATTCATTTATATTTAAGCCCAACTCATAGTTGTATTGGATGTAGTCACTGAGAAATTAGCATCAATTCTAGGACACGTAAAAGTCAAAGCTCAAGGAGGTTCTTATAAATGATCGCTAGAACTGTTAAAAAATTAATCCCAATTTCTCAAAAATGACATTATTTTCAAACTAAAGGAACGGAAGTACCAAATGATATAGTGTTTGACAAACAAAGCTACAGGATCGGATTGGCTGAAATCTTTTTGCGTTAAGTATGTTTCATAGGGCTTATTAAAATGGTAATAACATCCTCTGATGTTAGGTATGATTGACAGGCTGGCTAAATGGTAATAATACCCTTTAGTTGGTGCTTTACTACAATCTTAACACTAGTGGCAACAAATGTCATATGATAGTCTTTAGATATGAAAAAAGAATAAAGCAGCGAGCATGTATTAGTCAATAACACCTGATTGCTCCACTGTTTAATGGCCCATGCAATTCATCTGCAGCTATTACTTATCATAACAAAAGTAAATTATCGCTATTCCTTTTAGACGTAGCTTGTCGTAACTGCAACATGTTATTTCCATTTTTTTGTATAAGTTATTCATAAGTATATGAGATTTGGTGATGAGGTGAGAGAAATGGTAGATAATTTGACTAAATGCCTTACGCTATTTTGTTTTGTTCTTTACATTCTTAGTTTAAATTCAGTCAGGATCCAAATTTGTCTTTCATCTACCCCACAGATCGATAAATATAATTAATATAACTATACTTGACCGATTCAATCGATTATCGATTATATGACTCTTCAACAAAATAATGGTACTTTGACTAAACCAATAAAAATTATTATAGGCTGAAAGTTCGAGACTTGATAGTTTGTTTTTTTAGATTCTTAATTTTATTTATTTATGTATTTATTTTTTATTGACGTCCATGTGATACCTAAAATCCATAAAAAACGTGATTGAAGTGAACGTGAATCATCCGAGTAGCAAAAGTATGTGGAAGTTTCTATTCACTAGTCTGTGTTCGACGCTAACCTGAAATATTAAGCACAGCAACAGCAAAAACACAGTAACATCATGATCGACGTAAAGAACAACGCATGCTGTTACAAATTAATAAATCTAAGAGGAAGCTCTACTGAACCAACGAGGAAGCCGTTACTTAATCGCTCGATCTTCTGCAAATAGCAATGAAATTTTAAAACAAATTACGCATAAATGCAGACATGGATATGTTG
>NC_068983.1:138929677-138932177 GCF_001194135.2 Octopus bimaculoides | reverse complement strand
ATTTTCACAAACTATTTTTATAGTCAATATATTTGTAATGATAGATAGGTAGTTTTGCAGTTCTATGATGGTTATTTTATAACACTTTTTTCCAGCTGTATAAGGCCTCTACCACCTTCTATACGTTGTATATATAACCAATCTATGTCAGATTTGGGGTGGTGCATCCTAGATCCTGTCATTATTTTTCTTGTTTCCCTGTCTATTTTCGTAAGTTCATTTATTGTCCATTTAAGGATATTGTAGTTGTAACTTATAACTGGGACGGCTAAAGTGTTAACACCTATTATCTTTCAGCACTGTCAATAAAACTGCCTGCCATTTATTCATAGAATGTCTTATGCATTTTATAATTATTAGTGCTACCTTGTTCATGGCCAGTGTTTCGAGGTTCCACGTGTGGGGAATACTATCAAAAGCCTTTCGGTAGTCGATCCAGGCCATACTCAGGCCTTTCTTCTTTCTGCGGTTGCCTTCAGTTATTGCTTTATTGATCATTAGTTGATCTTTACAGCTTTATGAGTACTTGCAGCATACCTTCTGCACTTCTGGAAACAGGTTGTTTCCTTCTAGATGCTTGCTCAATCTCTGCGATATTATTGCAGTAAAGGCCTTGTAGATTGTAGGGAGACAGGTTATAGGTCTGTAGTTTTGTGGTTTTACCTTTTCAGTTGATTTGAGAATTCGGATAGTTTTCCCTTTCGTGAGCCATTCAGACATTGTCTCTGGCTCTGCTTGTATGCCGTTAAAGTTTTCAGCCAACTTTTTGTGTGTTCCTGTCAGATGTTATAACCAGAAGTTGGGGAGCTTGTCGTGCCCAGGTACCTTCCAGTTGCTAAATCTTTGCAGTGCCTGGGTAACCTCTTCATTTGTTATAGGGGTTCAGAGTTGTTCAGGTGCTAAGTTCGTTGTTTCAATAGTCCTTTTCTGAGCTTGTTCCTTCGCCGACCATATTTCTTTCCAAAATGTATCCACTTCTGCTATTGATGTCTATTTTATTTTTGCCAAGTTCTTGGTAGAAGTTTTTGGGGTTGGAGTTGAACTGTTTGTTTTGTTCAAAAAAACGTTGGCATTTCTCATTCCGGCGGATCCTTTGTGTTTTTCTAGCATATCTTGCTTTAGATTTCCTTTTATCTCAGGTTAGTCTTTTTCTGTAATGTTGTATTTGTACATTATTCTTGTTTTCTTCTTGTTATTTAGTAGTGTTGATTGTCTACTAATTTCGTTAAGAATTGACAGGACGTTTCTCTTTTTTTCTATCTTTTTTTTGGGGGGGTGGATATTATTTACCCACAGGGTTTGTTTGGGTGGTGGTACTCCTGTTTGGATGTGTTTCAAGGGGTTTCCAGCTTCTTTTGTGGCTGCAGTGGCTGCTGCATATATTATGTCATTTAGCTCAGTGATATTGCCATTTGCTTCTGTGGCTTTTAGTTCCGTGACGGCCAGGTTTATGCTATTTATTATTGATGTTGTTTTTCTGTCTATGATGATTTTTGGGAGGTATAATCGGTGGTCCATTCTGAGATTTGTGGTTTTCAGATCATTGATTATTATCATTTTTATAGTATCAAAATCATTAGGTTCCCCTTCACTGTTTCCAGGTTTTAGATTTGTTTCGCATTCCTTCTCATCCATATGTTTGTCTGTGGTTTATGGATTGGTGCTTTTTGTACATTATTATACATCCCTACGGTCTGGGTTTGTTGTTCTTTGTTTACTTCATTTTTGTTGGAACTGTTACGTTTGTCTTCGTGTTTTACTATCTTAGTGTTTATAACATTTGGCATTGCTGTGTGACTACTAACTACATTTTCCTGATGTATTTTTCTTTTTAAATGTTTTTTTTTCTTTTTAAAATTTTTGTTCTCCTTTTAAATTTTCTTTTTCTTTTTTCTTTTTTTGCTTTGAAGATATATTTTCGTGTGTTAGCTAGTTTATTAGGGTTCATTGTTGTATCCAAGTCTTTATTTTCTTCCAGATTATATTTGTATATGTTGTTGCGTTTTAGTTTTTTGGATAGAGCACTGCTGTAAAATAAGCGTGTAAGATTGAAATAAATTCCTCACGTGTCCATTTGTGCCTTTTTGGTTTTATTTGCGGACATGAGGAACAACGTCCGGCCTTTTGTTTTGACGGTCATGATTTTCGTAGGGTACTGGTCCGTTCATTTCTGTTTTTAAATTGTTTTGCACGTGTAGTTTTTCGTATTTTTTGTGTAACTAGTTTAAAGTACGCACTTCCCGATTGTTATTCTTGGGTTGAATAATACCGGTATTATTTAATTTATTTGTAATTTTTTTGTACATGGTGTTTGGGGCCGGAGATGGTCTGGTGTTGATGAATCGTAATGTATCAAGCGTGCTTACTTGTGCTGTGCGAGCAGTGGAGATGTTATCCATTTAAAATACATAATTTTATTTGGAAAATAGAAATACATTTAAATGAGTATTAGTTCCTCAGATACAATCCAACCCATTGTCAGCTATTTTTGGCTCCATAC
>NC_068983.1:138926085-138929644 GCF_001194135.2 Octopus bimaculoides | reverse complement strand
AGCTCATTGTATGCATTCCCAGTTTACACACGCAAATTCACAGGTAAAATATGTATGTAAAAAATTTTTTTAAATAAAATAATTAATTAATGGATGTTGTTTTCACAGCGATAATGCTCTTCTCAGTACATGAGTCGTTCCCGTTGACATGATTTTTTGCACTTCCTGTAGGCCTGGTATCATTTTCAAATAGGTTTCAGTACCTTTTTTTTTTCCTCATTCCTAGAGATCATACAATCACTGGTACGGCAGTCGCCTTGAGATGCCACATTTTTTCAATTTCTATTAGCAAGTCTTTATATTTACTGATCTTGTCAAATTCTTTCACCGCTATATTGTGATCGCAAGGAATACTCAATGTCAATTAATAAAGATATCCTTTTGGTCTGATCTTTTATAATAATATCCGGTTTATTAGCTTTTATAGTCTTGTCGGTATGTACGGGGAAGTCCCAGAGAATCAATACATTTTCTCCCTCAGTCACAGCTTCAGGGTGATGTTTATACCATTTGTCAGCTGTTTTGATTTTATAATGCCGACATATTGTCCTGTGTAAGTACTGGCCGACTCTGTCATGTCTTGCTTTATATTCTACAGGTGCTAAGACTCTACATCATGAGATTAGGTTGTCTATAGTTTCAATCTCATCGTTACAGAATCGGCATTGTGGGTCAGCTCCATTTTTTATCACTTTGGCTTGGTATTTTTGGGTTAATAAGCTATGTTCTTGAGCAGTTAATATGAAATCTTCACACTCTGCTTTTGGCCCTGAGCTTCGTTACCATTGATGCGTGTGTTTCTGGTCGACATCAGCTTGTTTGCTTCGAACCACATACTTGCCATGCAGAGGTTTCTGTTCCCATCTACTAGTTAATTTTTCATGTACTTTTGTCTATGCAATTAATTTGATTTTTATTTTATTCTCATGTGTTTGCCAGATGTGCTTTATCATCATCATCATCATCATCATCATCATCATCATCATCATTATTATTATTATTATTATTATTATTCAGTAGTTTTATATTTATAACGTGCTTTCACTTCACTACCGAGCGTAGCTCTGTGTGCCTTCGGTATGTGCTGAGGTTTGCTATGATGCTCTTATGGTTGCTGTATTGAAAGTGTTTTGCGTCGGATGTGTGCAGTGCCCAGTAGTGCAATTTTCTGTATGTTATATATATTTGCAAGTCCTGATGTTTTTGTCATATATTTGTCTAAATATTTTTTTATTATACCTAAGGCACCTACTATGATAGGAATTGTTTCTGTTTTTAGATTCCACATTCGAGTTACCTCTATTTCCAGGTTTTTGTATTTTGAAAGTTTTTCCATTTCTTTTAGGGAAAAGTTGTCATCTGCTGATCATTATTATTATTATTATTATTATTATTATTATTATTATTATTATTATTATTATTATTATTATTATTTCTGTCTTTTCATAGCTTCTAACGCTGGAGATGTTCTAGGGTGCTATCTGTTTTCTTCCACTATTTAATAATTTGTTGATTATTCTGGGTGTGCGAATGAAGCAAACCGTTTTTAACAGTTCTACAGGGCACTCTATTCTGATTTCGGTCTATTTTGTATTGAAGAAGGTTTTATTTATCTACTACTACTACTACTACTACTACTACTACTACTACTAATAATAATAATAATAATAATAATAATAATAATAATAATAATAATAATAATACTATTATGATTATTATTATTTACTGCAGCTATCCTTCATTCATACCCCAAATGTTTTTCGGATAAAAGATGATTTCAAAATGTAGCTGAAGGAAGTAATTTTCATTTTCGATTTTTTCTCGGAGCGGCCTTTATTGAACTTTGAGCAAAGTCTTCTTCGTAAAGGGATTAAACAACAAATCTGGTTTTTAAAAATATTTCCATTGTTATTCTATCGTCTAGCTGTAAGACAAATTTAGCGTCTTGTTTTCCAGAACAAATAACATTAAAGATGAAAACACATCTGACAAACAAATGAAAAAATGTCTATAAATATGAATAAACACATGAACAACCAACTGAACGATGACATTTGAACTAAAATGCATGGCATAACAACATAAGCGAGGATAACAATAACAAAATATATGTTTATGCACATACTTTTCCAACGAAAATATAGCGAACAATAACAAAGAATTATCATTTACTAGAGCCGATTTAAACCAGAAACTTTGGATATGGAATGCTTAGCTGAAAGAAAGAACGAGAGCAACCTAATAAGACGCCCACTAGCTTACTATAAGCTATTCTAAAGCTAGGTAGGAAGAGAAGATTTTCAAAATGTGCTTTGCCAAGGCAACGAGGGCTTTCCAAACAAGAGATGGAGACAAACTGGCAGGTCCTAAGTGAAATCTCCTTCGAATGGGACTAAAACCCAACCCATATTATATTTCAGTCACCTGGTCTTGCAATATCTGACTACAAGGAAAGTAAAATTCCCTGTCAGTTCATCGGTTACGGTTCGATGCCAGGACACTAGTTACTTTCGTGACTAGTTTCTAAGTTCAGATGTCACATTTATCGATGCGTGGTTACAATGGACATGCAAGTTCTTACAACACCGCATGACCATAAAAAATAGCAGCGTTATACATTATGAATAGAGCTGATAGCTGAGGGGAAGGCCTTAAAACTCAGTATCCATGGAAGAATCTTACTCGGTACACGTTTAACAGTAACACTTGTAATGACATCCAATCAACGTTTTAAAAGACAAAAGCTAAAACATCGACAAATAACCAAAGTTGTTCATAATGCGGCATTGGACACATTAGGGGGAAGGCAAAAGTGATCCCGCTGTCCACATTGCTATGATCTTGACCCAGCAATTTTCTCAACCTCACGCAGAAGAGTCAATGAGAATCATTCAGAGCAATGACAACAGCATCAAGAATTAATTCACTAGAAAGCATCAACTCAACACCATCCTATATAATGTGAGGATGTGAAACAAACAAAGTCACTGATGACAGACAGAGTTCATTAAGAACAAAAAGGAGTCAACCTAAATGAAACAATTGAAAATTGCAATGCAAATGCTCGAGGAATGTTGCATCTCACATGAAGAGAAAATGCTCCTAGTGAGTAGAAAATTCCCTCTGAAAGAATAAAAGTCTACTTCAGGTAAATATCACCCATTTGGGTATCTAGCGTCTTTGACAGTGAGTCCAAATCAGGAGAGGAAGAATCTATCTTGAAGTAGTATAAAATGTTTGTCACAGAAATTTGAAAACGCAACAGTATTGCAATAGAACTTAAACAGGAAACATGAGATGATCCTGGAGGAAAGCTGATCGAAAGGAAAATAAGAAGCAAAACCTAGAATAATATTAGTGAAATATTCTTAGAATACGTCATATTACCTGTCAGTTACTGAAAGTAAATTCGCCCCTTATTTTCTCACTTTAATCGGTGTGCGTGATACTGGACTGTCTTAATTATTGAGTATTTTATTATATTTCTTGTTTCTTTTTATCTATTCTGATTCGTTTTACAATTTGCCACTCACCCTTACATTTATATATATATATATAT
>NC_068983.1:138925208-138925902 GCF_001194135.2 Octopus bimaculoides | reverse complement strand
ATCACATACTACTCGTTGAAGTTCCCTGTAGCTAATCAGGAGAAGAAATCTTTGTAATTATTATCATGGGCTTTCTTCTTTCCGTTTCAATTTCTTGCCGATTGTTATCACTACTATTAAAGTGAAATAATACCAGTAGAGCACTGAGATAGATGAAATCGATAAGCTCCACCCCCTAAGTTTCAGGTTTTCTGCCTGTGGTAGAAATAATTATTATAATTATAATTATTTATACCTCTAGAATTTCCTTCCTTAAAACAAGAATTAGAAAACATACATAAAAGCATTCAATGTTAATGCATCTGTTCACATTTAACAATAATGTTAAAAGTAAAAGAAAAATAATTGAATGTTACCAAAACTATTGAATGTTAACAAATGTTTCGTATGTGGCCAACCTTTTTATTAATAATTAAAGCTTCATGAATATTGATAGAAATGAATATTCATGAGCCTTTACTAGCAACAAGGAATCAAGATATATTTATGCCTCACCAGCTCTCAGCCTCACTCTCTCTCTCACTTTCTTTCTTTCTTTCTTTCTTTCTTTCTTTCTTTCTTTCTTTCTTTCTTTCTTTCTCCCTCTCTAGATCTCTTTCTTTCTTTCAAACTCTTTCTCTTTTTCTCTCTCACACTCTCTCTCTCTATCTATCTATCTTTCTATCTTTCTATTTGTCTATTTATATATCTATCT
>NC_068983.1:138924088-138925035 GCF_001194135.2 Octopus bimaculoides | reverse complement strand
GTATGTGCGTGTGTGCGTGTGTGCGTGTCTGTGCGTGTATCTGTGTCTGTGTGTGTCTTTCTGTGTTTGTGTTTGTCTGTGTGTGTGAGTGTGTGGTGTGTGTATGTGTGGTGTGTGCGTGAGTATGTGTGGTGTGTGCGTGTCTGTGTTTGGGTGTGTGTGCGTGAGTGTGTGTGTAAAATATGAAACTAAATCTCGCAACATATCCTTCTCTAATTATAGATGGTGCAGTATGATGCAAAGGAAATTTCGTTGCTCGCTTACATTTCTGAAAGCCCAGGAATCATATTGTCTAAAATATAGCATATTTAAGAGGTTTGGCTAGGATTTCAGAGAGATTTGGCTGCTATATTCAGCAGATTCAGCTGCCAAAAGACGTTCATTTGTTAAACACCGACACTAACCGACATATATAAACGTCATGTTACATTCATGTTGATGTTGATAGGCATCGATACGCAGGCAGATATCAGGGTAATGTCATCTGCCGCAAACAGCTCTACACTTCTCTAACTTTTTCTCTCTACCTCCCTCTTAAATATTCCATTTGTTATTTTCAGAGACCTCATTGAGTGAGATCGTGTGAAGTATGAACTATTTATGGAGCATATAATAGAGGGTTAGAAGAAGGCCTGGTAATTATTCACATATCGGATTGGCAGCTGACACGTAAAGCTCCCCGCTATTATAGATTATTAATATTTTGTTCTCTAGTTAATGACTCTGCTTGTTGTGCTTGTCCTGTTTGATTTGTATTATTTACATTGGATGCGGTAGATTGTTACTCTATATTTATTGATCACTGGTAATGTATGCATTAGTGTTAGTTAGAAAATGTAATAGTACGTGTGCTTCAGTGTTGTAAATCGTCATAGATTATCACGGTCGGAATGTAGTTATGTAGCAGACATGAATCATAAACGCATACATTCATCCATATATATATA
>NC_068983.1:138922310-138923420 GCF_001194135.2 Octopus bimaculoides | reverse complement strand
GGCTCATGCGCGCGCACACGCAAAGCACACGTATATATATATATATATATATATCAAACATACATAAGCATATACATGCGTATATAAATATTATAAATATATACATACATACGTATACATACATACAAACACACACATACACACTCACATGCATTCATACATACATACAGTCCCCTAAACCTAAAACCTGTGCATGAACTGTCTCTCTACCTCTCCCATTCGACACAAAGAATGTTTGAAGTGTCTAGGCATAGACGAAAATGTATCATGAAGACACTGTAAATAAAGATAGAGTGACCCGAGAATATTACGCCAGAGTTAGGAAAATGTGTCGGTCGGAAAGCACTCAGCATACAAAAATAAGACGATGCATGGATATGTTGTCCGGAAGCTTGAAGAAGACAGTTGAATTGGTATGAAGTGCAGCCTCTCTTGGACACAAAACCATTGCATCACTTCACATTTTGAAAGCCATACGTTTGCAATCCAGGAACAGGAGATTTGCCACATAGTTCCTGGTGAACAAGAGAGACAATGATGCTCTTGCAATCACAAAGTGCAACTACATGTGTAAGCTATGCAATTTTGCTGTGGAAAACATCACGCATGTGATTAGCAGCTGTCTTAGAATGCCGTCATGGTACTACCTCCCAAGCGGTACGATGTTATCAATAAAACAATTTACAATGCCATCCGCAAAAAAACTGTCCTGCAATAAACTTAGAAAATCCCTCTGCTATGGAATACATTCGTAAACACCAACTCAAGGAATACTGGAGGAATATTCCCATCAAAACGTCTGTCAAATGTAAATATAACCGGCCGAATATTGTTGCTTGGTACATAAGGTTAAAAGTATGTACCGACATAGAGGTCAGCTGCTCTGCAGATATAAATATCTCTTTGAAAATCAAAAGAAAAGAGGATATCTATAGACAATTGCTTCGAAACCACCAGCTTCTATATTCAGAATATGAATCCATATTCATACCAAAATAGTGCTCCAATGACCACTAGGTTTTTTTTTTTAGTAAATGCTTAAAGGAGAATCTGGATAAACTGGGATTTTCAGAAAGAGAAATCGAACGGCTATTTCGTACATTACAAGTG
>NC_068983.1:138922066-138922300 GCF_001194135.2 Octopus bimaculoides | reverse complement strand
AAACCTGGACTTTTCTCAAGTTCCAAATGTGAATTTGACTGTGTTAATTACATGGCAAAGACGGAGCCTTGTATGCTTGTTGGAGGTTTATAATCATTAAAAAATAGAAGAGACATACATACATAGAGGGTGTTCGGGCTAATTTTGACAGTTTGCAAAAACAAAGCAATTATTTTGGGGTGGGATAAAGTCATTTTGAAAATAAAACATATATATATGTATATATATATATAT
>NC_068983.1:138919396-138921927 GCF_001194135.2 Octopus bimaculoides | reverse complement strand
TATACATATATATATATATATATATATATACATATATATCAACTAGACTAGATCATGACTGGGAAATAACAGTTTACTCAACGTAGCTGCCCAAGACGGCTGCGGAATTTGTGTGTGTCAATGTGTCCCCGAGAATATCGTCGAAAACCTGCTTACCCATAGATACCAGCTCGACCTTTGTATTGTACGTAGAGTAGTTGGTGTCTTTCTCAATCGTGCCCCACACATAGTGATCCATGGTATTACAATTAAGGTAATTTGGATGCCAGAAATCAGGGTGGTGAAGTCATAGAAATTCTCCGACAACTACTTCTGACACTTTCCGTGGGTGCGGCAAGGAGAAAAATCCTGCTGCCACGCATACGGACTTCCAACAGCAACCCTCTCCAATGTAGATTGACTGCGCTGTACAGTAGTTTAACATAGCCGCCTGAAATGAGCCTATGGCTATGTTCAAGGGTATGGAGATGAGCTTCGGCTTGCGAAGGCAGTCAGACCGCCTGTTATGTCCCTTCCTAATGTTCATTTCTTAGTTTTCGTTGAAACTGTCCATTTGACATCTTAGTCTTTACAGCGTTCATGGATCATCGAGCATCGGTCATGATGTCGGCATTTTCATACACGATGTGAATCATCGTGAAACATGTAACTCTTCACCGATATTCAGATGGATTACAGTTCTCCACGTCATCATTTTCTCAACTACAACTTTAATTGTATGATAACTCTCTCAGGAGAAAATAAGACACTGTTTTTATTGTTTTAAATATATTCGTTAACATTGGGTTAGTTTGTCTTCATAACATGTTCTGTCGACCTCACTTTACGAACCCGCCTTTGGCCTTGATAACAACCTCCAGACCTCACTTTACGAACCCGCCTTTCGTCTTGATACCAACCACCAGGTAATTTTGGAACTGGCTACATTTCCTTCTCTGGTCTTAGGTTCCTGGTAATCCTGACCCTCAGCTCGTCCTTCGTGTTGCAGCTGGATATGTTGGTCTCTCGTTCCACTGTGTCTCACGAAAATAAGTCGTGGGGGATTGCAGTCAGGCGAGTTGGATGTCAAAATCTCAGGTGTTGTGCGATGGAAAAAATACTCCGACAGCTAAGCATGCATGTTCCAGCTGGTGTGGCAAGTCACAGAGTTATGCTGACACACGGGCATGTAGGGCTTATCTGCAGCTTACTGGTCGATCCAGAGCTTCACCGTCTCGCTCAGAACACGGTTGTAGCCGTCGGTGTTCAGCCTGAGGCTCCCAGGGAAGAGGAGGTTGGTATAACGTCATCTTAACTACTGACGATACCGAGGATCATGATGGTCACTGGAAATTTCGTTTGCATTACTCTGGCCGCGTTCTGGGTGAGGCAGCGAGTCACCTGATGTCCAGGGAGTTGATCTCCTGGTCTTGGCAAAAATTCTTCTCGTCCGAGAATTGAATCATAGAATGTCTGGCTCCAGCGGGTGTTTCAACATATTGATCAGTCTTTTGGTGTGATTGAGTCGCTTTTCTGCATCGTCTTGGGCACAATTCGTCCCTTCCACATCTTGCATAAAAAGTCCTCATGCACCACCAGACTGATGAGCTTTTCATCCACGCCTCTCTCCTGTGCAATGGCACTCATCGACTTGCTGAGATGATTGATGTTGATGTCCTGATTTCAGCGACGATTTCCGACGTTCTGATTGAGTCAGGTCCATTGATCATGAGTTTTCGCTTCTGCTGTCAACTTGTCAAATCATGAATCTTCCAGCTCCCCTCTGAACTTTTCCATTAACCTTCTGCAGACGTTGAGGAAGTGTGAAATCTCTTTGTTTGTCCTTCCGACGAGGATTCCAAGGAGCGGTCCATATCGGAATCTGCGCCGAAATGACAAACAAAGAGATTTCAGACTTTCAAATAGCCTATCTGTATTACATGCAATTTTACGTTTAAATTTCTCTTTTCTTCCAACGTTATACAGAAACTCATCCCGTTATATAATTTTCAAGCTACTGACATTGGACCTTGTGCCATTTATGTTTGACGAGTATTTCATGTTTCTCAGCAACTACTCTAATTTCTTCGTCGATTTTGCTATTTTCCCTCTGTGACCGACATATTCCTCCCGCTTATATCACTTTCACGCTTATTGCCCTTCCTGCCAGTCCTGCTCTACCACATGCGCACACTTCTACACACATCACGAATCACCCACGTCCCACATCACACATATCTTTCCTTATACTCATCTCCCTACCCCACTACCCTCATCTACATGCGTATACAACTTGCTTCCTACTCTGTTCCCAAAAACTTCTATAGAGAAGCATTCATAACTGGTTGCTAAATTATTACTTATCCAAATCTTCTCTCCTTTAATTTAGTTCTTCCGCTGTTTCTGGTGAATGATTAGCGACCAAAATGTAAGACATTTTCCCTTTTGTTTCAAAGCACTTTCGTGTTTACGCTACATGCACACACATACACACAAAGAGACAGACACACAGGCACACACACACACACATATATACATGTGTACATATATAT
>NC_068983.1:138917004-138918854 GCF_001194135.2 Octopus bimaculoides | reverse complement strand
TATATATATATATATATATATATATATATATATATATATATATGTGTGTGTGTGTATATACATACATACATACATACTTCTATACATATATACATACAATGGTAGATACATATTCTTAATTTGGCCAAATTAAACCAAATTACGAATGTGTTTGTATCATTCCTCACCGGAAAGGCACTGCAGTGTTCGAAAATTACATTTATATTCGTTGATTGATGTCTAGACTCTGAAAAGTAATTTGATTTTCTGAAATACCTTACGGACTAAAGTGTATTGATATAGATATAATAAAGAAATCTAGTGGATGCAGTTTTATGTTTTCTAGTTTAATGATCTGCATCAGCGTATTAAATTTGTTTTGTTTTGTTTTTTTTTCTTTTTTACTCTGTAAAAAAATGCTTGCTTTCGTTTTAACATCTAATTGTATTTTTACACGACACTACAGCAGCTGAAAGATTTATCTTGTCTTCTAACCAGGTTCAATTTTTCTATCTCTACATTCGAATTTCCATCCGTTCCAGTTTTGAATATTTTAAAAATAACAATTCGTTTGATTTCATCCCTGTTTCATCTTTTATTTTTAGCAATCCTCTGGAATATGTACTAAAATAGCATATTATAAATTTAAATGGCTCCCATCATTGTACATCAGAAACTCTAACTTAAAAATATCTGTCATTAGCCTTCTATCGTTGGGTGTAAACCAACTTAGGAAGTTTCTGCTACTCTATTACTACAATTTCGAATCCACCAAAAATGAAACGATTTACAGGGGATAATAGCTTTCGAAATATTTCGCACGTTGCAGACTCTTATCTCTTTTAATTATTAGAGCTTCGCTATTCCGTTAAATAAACTTTCTCCAAATGTCTATCAATAGTCCGGATAAATTGTTCGCACTCCTTGTAGAAATTCACTTTAACTATAATGCATTAGTCCATTGGCTACACTCTGCTGTCGTACTCGTTGATAAAATTACTACCATAGCCAATTTATATAAGACATTGAGTACGTTTAATTGACCACGAACATTCTCTATAATTATTAATATTTTTCAATTCGAAAAGTTTAAGTTCTCGTTTCATATACTTACGATCTTTTTTGACAGCAGTTCAGAAACATTTTTTTAACAATGATTTTTTAACCCTTCTCGCTGAAGTCTGATCCTGTATATTTTTTAATCGATAAGCCAACGCGCATCTTCATTTTAAATCAGCAATACTGTTTCTATCTCATTAGCAAAACTAATTTTATTGCAATCATTCAATTTCTTATCTCTCTTATTTGGAAATTTAATTTTGAAGCAGCACTTTGTTCTTGTTGAGTATAAAGATTTCATGTTACGAATAATATCATACACTCTTGATTCGCTGATTGCGTTATTACGCAGGACACTAGAATTATTAGCATCACTTGTGTTCACCTTCCATCTGTTTCGTAATTTAACTATTTGTAAGAGCTTACAGAGAGTAGACTTAGCTTAGACTATATTGAAAGTTAACAAGTTCAGTAAAAGCCCGCTTAACACAGGTTTGAATAGTCGGATCCGCAATAACAAGATTTATAACTTGACATTAAAGCTCAAAAACAGAATATATATATATATACATATATGGTGGTTGTCTACTCCTTAAACAGAGTTTGACCACCTCCTGCACCTACAACTTAGCCCTTTCATGGCGTCTGATGTGGCTTTTTAAACCAGACAGTGTTTTGAAAAAACACCCACACAGATTGCACCTCTGATTTGCACTACCAATACCTGCAAGTAGGTTCTGCTCATTGTGGATCCTAACATGTCTTTTAAGACCCCCATTGGATTTGCAAACCCTCTGGCACACACCACATTC
>NC_068983.1:138910639-138914636 GCF_001194135.2 Octopus bimaculoides | reverse complement strand
ATACATATATATATATATATATATATATATGTGTGTGTGTGTGTGTGTGTGTGTGTGTGTGTATACATGTATATATATATAATGATATAATGAGAGAGAGAGAGAGAGAGAGAGAGAAAGAGAGAGAGAGAGAGAGAGAGAGAGAGAGAGAGAACGACTTAGTATACACTACAAGTTTAAAATAATAAAAAAAAACATTAGACACCAGCTGGAAGATATAAATGAAATAAAAATTATATAGAATTACTTTTGATAGCCTACACATAATGAAGTATTCATAATTTTGAAGCAACCTACCGACTTGAAATCAGGATATCTTTGTACGTGTGGGCATATGTACGTGCGTGTGTAGCATAGCAAGCTAGAGAAACAGAAGTGTGGAAAAATATTGTGCATTAAATAATATCGATATAATTATGATTCGCACATTTTTAGAGGAATGATTAATAAACTGAATTCTTGGTAATATTGCAGATACTACAGCCATAGAATAGAATAAACAGCAAGAAAAATATAATTTCGCTCGGTATCATGGCTACAGTTAGTACTAAGAGAATAATTCCACTAGACAGCAGTGAGAACAAAACTCGAAAAATACTTGTAAAAAATAAACACAAGCTAGACAAGAGTTAAATCTCCCGCGAAGAAAAAACAAAAAAAAAATCATTTAATAAGTTCACTTTAATAAGTCTTCCGATGGGCTAATTCAATTACGTTAAATATGGAAAGTTGGCAAGTGAAAAAGATAACGCATCTATTTGTGTTGGTTTGCGAGATATTCAACTACAGGGTGTCCACGAAGTCTGAGTACATGGGGATTAACACATACTTTAAGAAATTATTATTTCTTATATTTAATTGTTTATGTTATGATTGTATTTACTCCATGTACCCAGACCTTGTGGACACCCTGTAGAATTCTAGGTTTTTAACAATATTAATTCTCACAGAAACTCATTTTATCGATAAAATGTACAGGTAACCCTGGCGAAATTTGAACTCCGAATGAGATGGTATGTAAATAAATGTTACAATTTGAACTCCGAATGAGATGGTATGTAAATAAATGTTACAAGACATTTCGGTGGTCGTGCTCCTGAGTTTGTAAATTCATTGAAGATGCTGGACGATTTTAAATCATTAACATAGATTGTGGCTTCCATCTCTTCATATTTATCGGTAAATTATTGGTAATTTTACTACTTAACGTTTCATCAAATACTAACGAACATTAATATGAAATAGTAAATTTTTCGGCAGTCAATCGGTATCACAAACGACTCATTATAAATCATTTGCTATTTATTTACGCTTACCATACCTTGATCCACCTTGTGATTTGACCGAAGGTGATATATCTATTTATGCCTTCATTAGCCTAATTAAACAACTACGAAGGAAAACATTTGCGTGTTCCTTCAGGGAAACTCTGAATGGACATTATACTACTCTGATATTTAAATAGATACGTGCTTTAAACATAAACAACTCACTCGAAATATACTTAATCTCGTTATAAGTATACCATTGAATTCTCCTTTTGGATGCTGTAAATTTGCAACCTCATTTTTTTATATTGAAGAACTAACATTCTAAGCGAATAGTTCTGTTATCGTAGATGTACATGTTTGCTTTAATAACTGACCAGCAATTTATTTAATTGGATATATATTTTGCTGGATCAGTAAGTCATTTTACACACGTGAGAGACGGAAGACCTACTTCTCCACCCCTGGTAGTACCTATAATAGTTTACTTTCACGAAGAATTGTTTAAGTTACAATCTGTTGAGTAGGGAAGATATTAGTATTAAAAATATCATATATCATCAGTGATTCACAAAAATGAAAGCCTTATTTTGTTCATATATTTGATTATTTATAGAATTCATGGTTTATTGTGTGGATTCTAGATATACAAGTTTAGAATATTGATTAAGTGAACATATTAATTTGACTCGATGTATTATAACTATTCACTCGAATTTTCATATCCAGGAACCATTTTATTGCTTGTAATTCCTTCGTTTCTTTCATGGTTATCACTCTATAGTTTGTCGTTCGGTATCGTAGTTTGCAGAAGTAATATTGGTATGTTAGATTCCACAAAGAAATTCAATTGTTACTTTCTTATGAATATTACATGCAGCAAAAATAATCAACCAATCCTAATGATGTCTGTTATTATAATCATTTTTTGTGCAGACAAACACTATGGAGAATAGTTGCATCTTACAATATTCATAAGATAAACGACAAATATTCTCACAACGATATCGTGAAAGTATTTGATTCTCTAAATTCAAATAATAGTTGACTGTTTAGTTTTCTTCACACGAACGAGGAAATGTCTATACTAAAATATTTCTGAATTTTGTAGGATGCAGCAAATGTTGGTTGTAGGTAATATTTAGTATATATGAGAGAGGTTATAGAGCGATATGTAGAATAACTATTTCGAAATCATTGCTATAGTATTGTTACACATATATTACTGTACTAAACTTATACTTCCACCCCCATCTTCTTCCGTTTGCTCTCTCTCCTTCTTTCTTCCTTCCTGTCAGTATAACTGACTTCACGATCGCCTACTACTAGTAGCAACAGTATCTCCATTTCTCCCTTAAATTACTTCCTCCTCCTTTCATTCCTGTCTTAAGGCTTGACCTCTTAATTCTACACACATCTTTCACTCGCTTCGGACTATCCTTTGAGTAAACAATGCACAGAGTAAACTGGATACGATATGATATATATCCACCTTTGCAACTACAATTATCTCCGGAAAATACCCACACGGATTCTTTACATGGATGTTTACTGCTGGAATGGAACTATACTCCAAGTACTTTTTTCTTCTTTGTTATTTCTTCTACGCATCGTTCTCACTTCTTACTACAAATCTCATCTTATTGATGTAATAATCCATTCTTCTACTATTACCACCTCCGATGAAGGGACACATTGAATTTTCCCCGAAACAGCTGTAAGACATTATACATAAAATATAATTCTACCTTTACCATTGGTCTCTTTATCTTATTCTTTTTTATATATACACATGCTAATACACGACCCATGTTATATTCCCCACTCATGTTGCAACCACGTCAGGGGCAAAACTAGTCGGTATACAGCACTTACTCGGTATTACCTGTATCTATAGGGCTTGGTTGACTCCAATAACCTTCATAAACTTTATATATATATATATATATATATATATATATATATATATATATATATATATATATAATTTATATATACATACCTTTTACCTATTTTGGTTATGATATCATTTTTGAAATTCTTGAATGTTATTTTTATATAACATAACAATATTGTTTATAAACATTCCCCCACAGTGCCGCTAAATAACATTTCCTTTGTATTAACATCTTAGGTTTCTTAGCGTTTTGCCTCTTCAAATGGTAGTTAACATCATGATTGAAAGTCTGCTCCTTCCCTGCCTCTTTTCATAGACAGTTACTTGTATCTACCTAACTATACCTAATGATTTTCTCCCTAGCGAAAGGGATACATTTGATAATATTTATGACCATACCTAGCCATGACCTGTCAACTCACTCTCGTCCTTTATTCCAAATAGACACAGGCTTCTAGTCTTAGATTAAGTAGTTGATAAAGAGGTAAATGAATTAGAAATGAATTACAACCTTTACAACCCTATGACTCCACTATACGCCATGCGATTCTTAGAAGTTGTTGTCTATCCTAGCTACAATAGCGACAACATGAATTTCTTCCATCTTCTTGCTAGGTTAAAATATTTAAGAAAAGTAATATTAATATGTCCTACTTGTTAACATTCCGTTTATTTTTTTTTTTTGTGCAGCTGAAGATGGCACTGCATTTAAATTGATGTAATGACTGAATTGCTCAACTAAATGGAGCCGCTTGAAACGGTCGTACTGCATTACTACTTGATATCTGGTTGCTTATTTTAATTATATATAGATACACACGCACGCACGCAC
>NC_068983.1:138904837-138910469 GCF_001194135.2 Octopus bimaculoides | reverse complement strand
ATATATATATATATATACATATACACCCGTACATGAATATACGTATACAAGCATATATATATCTATGTGAGTGTTTGTTTTCGTGCGTGTGTGTTTATGTCCGTGCGTGGTATGAGTGTAAATATACACAGATGCATGAACATCATTTTTGCCCATATTATTCTAAGATGTTCCTGGGTGCAACTATAGAACGCAATATTTACACTGCGTCTTGCACGAGATATATATTTTTTTAGCCACATTAGGTCCAAGAGTCAGTGGTCATACAAATGAAAAGTCCTAGAGATTACACTACAGTGAACTTAATTAACCTATGCGGTGTTTGAAATTACCACATACAAAAATATTAGAAACAACTTTTTAAAAATTAATTTTTAATATCAGTTAAATTGACAGTGCTCCTAATACTAGAAATTTAATTGCTGACATGTGATATCAATAGACGCCATACTATATGATTATTCTGAAGTGTTGTCTAATTAAAAATAAATTTTATTTATCAATAGAAATATTTACGAACGAGTATCCCTGGAGCTCCTATTAACAGACAACTCGCTGATAATCCATACATTATTGTATTGTACAAATGTTCATGTAGAATATGCTTATTTTTAGTAGCCCAATCTAGAATGACATCTGAAGTTGCTGGTCAGTGATATAAGCAGAATTATAGATGATTATAAGTATATAAAAATCGACACGTAATTTTTTTGTCGTTAATTGTTTAGCTCAAAGTCATTATTGCCCAATGCAATTAAGGATGAAAGACTTTCTAAGCTTTAGCATGGTATTTAAGGTATAGAGTTTCCAAGACTACATTATCCAATATGTCTTGTCTTCTATATGGTTAAGTGTCATATGAGGCAAACTTGATTACTATTTCTTGCAGAGCAAGTTGTTACTTTGATGTGATGTCTCAAAGTATTTTGCTGCTTTACAAGTCTTTATAAATCTAACTTGAATATTTCCGTTTTTAACTATTTACGATCTGGCATGTTGTAGATTTGTCCGTTAAGCACTGTGTGAATCAAAAATATATTTTGGTGTTAGTGTACTATGGAACTCCTGAATGCGTGAATGTTTTCTTCTATGATCAAAGATTGTTTATTTTCTGACGGTAAGTATTGTGGATGTATATGGTTAAAAAAATAATGGGCATTTTTCGGAAGTTTTTCAAATCATAAATAACAAACAACCATAGCATTGAATTACGCTATAAGTTCACCATCACCATCTTCTATGATTTAACATGGATACTCTAATCCTTACCATATTATCACGGCTCACAACAATTACTCATTCGCCAAGTTTAAATTTCTACTTCATACATGCAATGTCTTACCTTTATCTCTCCATGTTCTGAGATAAGGACTGCTTCTATTCCTTTCAGATACATATGTTCATACCTTTTTCACCGAGGAAAGCTATAGACCTTTCTTTCCATCTTTTACTTCGTTGCACCACTCTGTGCCGATTGAAGCACTTCAGCAATATCTTCGTCCAGATAGATGCAAATTCTAGGATCGTCAACACCTGCTCTACTATTTTCCTGAAAAGAGAAACTTAAAACATTTTAAGCCGAACTTCAACTATATAACTCCTACAAGTCTCAAGAGAGACATAAATGCATTCTCTTCAATATCTAATCAATTCTTGCACGTTAGTCGAATCTATATTTGGTAAAATTAGAGTCTAAGTGTATTAGGTTAACGGGAGATAAATGCTGTTTAGCTGCAGTCGTTATTAGAGCTAATGGGTCCCTGGAGTCTGCACAACCCTCTTTGTACGTGTGTGTATTTACGTGAACGACCGAAGCTGTGTGACAGAATTAGTCGTCAACATGACTGAACATCACTTATTAGGTGATATCTCGGTGAAAACTGTATTGAGAAACTCACAACGAAACGGTGTGAGCCGCTGGGGATTTAGTTAACGAGAGATTAAAAACCAACTATAATTTGCCTCCAGGTCTGTCCTGAACGAGCGAAATATGATAAATGATGTTCCACTCTTTCGCATCCCATTTTCGCCCAAAATATACATTGTCTAAATTAAATAAAACTCGACTGAAAAGAGGTTTTTGATTGAACCTCACCTAGAGGTAAATAACTTCAACGATTATGCCTACAGACGACTAAACCGAAGAAGCCCAAACATTTTCGTTGTTGATTGGTATGATCTAACTATTTGTTGCCCACTTGCCATGCTTCTCTTTTGGAAGTCCTTTTGGTACCAACACACTGTAATTTTTTTTTTCACGGCTAAATCGGAGAGGCAATAAATTTAGAATGCTGTTGTAGTAATGCTATGTAATTTTGTATATTTTTCTGCTTGTTTGATGGTAATCCTTTTCTTCATAAAGTGGCAGTGTATAAGGGATCTTGAGTTTTCTGGTATGTTTGTGTGGTCTTTCATCTCAAGTATATTTGACTTGATGTATGGGCGCTAGGTGAATAAATTCAATGTACGGTGTGTGATGTTATCTATTGCTCTTTGTACGTGTTTTTTTTTGGGGGGGTGGGGAGAATCGGTGCCAACACATGACAGGTACTATTCATTTTGGGTATAATTTGTTGCTTAAATACTTTTTTGTTTATCACACTGGTAATTCAAATATTTTAGCCTTCAATTTTTCTTAAAAATGTCTATAGGTTGTTTGCATTCTTTACCATGTCTTCCTTGAATGCTGTGGTTACTTTTTGTAAAGTCAGTATGTTTGTATTTTATGTAAGTAAAGTGCTTATGTTGTATGTTTGAATTCAGTTTCCTCTTGCCGTTAATAAAGAAAAATTGTTTTCTTAGTTACTACTTAAGTCTATTTTTTAGGCCGATTATGAAGGCATGTACGCGAGTTACGAAGGTATGGAAAGTTCGTGTATGTTATGGACTGAAATCCGTGGGTAAAGGAATTCATTCTTATGGTAATCCATACAGGAATTTGTGAGTGTTGGTTTTATACATTCCATAGACTTGTCGGTCAGATAAGGTAGTTTGTTAATCAGCATTTTGTGATGTTTATGTTCATGGCATATTCATTCCAATCTGAATGTATTTAAACGAATAAAATTAAACGATATTATTCATTAAATTATAATACAATGTTGCTTAATCTTTTCTCTTTTTCTCTATAGCTTGAAATTCTAGTTGCAGACTTGATGAAAATCGTGTAATTAATAGCGAAACATCAAAAACAAAACTGTCCAATTTTTATGAGTGAAAGAAAGTTCGACGAAAGTCTCAGAAATTAAAACTGAAGCTAAAAGTCTGAACTTAAAAAGCTCATTATTTTTGCCGACAAAACAGAGTAGTTGAAAATATTAACTAACATGCAAGCAAGTGAACATTAAAGCTCTGATTTTGCCATTTGCCAACCAATTGGAATGGTAAGCAACATTAATAATTTTGTTGTTTGACTGCACATTCTAGCAATGGCACTCACTTATTTAATGACGTTTGAAACATTAAGCTGTTGTGATGTTTATGCACTTCAAATATAATCTTTAAATACGATTGAAAGAGTATTGATTCAAACAGAAATAAGATCCGCCATATGACTCGAGTCCATTTTGATGTAGCCTCCTGATCAACAATGCGCAATATAGACTCATTGGAAATATTTACCAACCTGAATATCACACTGTATTCTGTGGATAACGCTATTACCGGCAAAAACGAACATGTAATTCGAAGCAGAAACATGACTGTCGTATGGAATTATTTACTATCCGCTGACAGTACTGGTACAGAAAGTGCTGTTAAAAACATATTCAGAAGGAATGAAGAAATTTGAATTCAGACTGTTAATGACTTCAGCGACGTAAATAAAGAATTGTTTTTGTAGTAACAAAAACTTATATCTTATAGATTCTTTCTTTGATATTATACTATACATGTTAAATCTGATACTATCTTTGAGTCATTGAAAAAGATTTTAGACAACCTACATAGGTGACTACAGTTCACATCAAATCCCTAGTATAAAATATTGCCCGGACAAAGAAAATTCTCAACAGCTATTATCATCCATTGCATATATACGCAGTGTCGGATGTAATTCCCTCATATAGTTTTCGTGTTAAGATACATTTTATTGGCTGACAGTATTGGATACAATTCCTCTCATAGGAAAAGTTACTTGTTAGTAGATTGCCAGTTTCTCCAAGCTGATATTTTCCTCTAAAAGAGAGGTATGTACAAAACAGAACTACAGTATATTATTTTTTGTTTCTGGAACGAGTTAAAATTGAGTTAAAATAGAATATAGCAGAATGGAGGAATTGGTATGTGTAGCATCAGTTAGTAATATTGAAGAATATGCATGATTGTCATGGATACCTAATATAATTGAATGTAAAAGTGTAGCTCTATTATAACTTAAGGCATGTAAGTTTAGAGATATGCTTAATATTAAACGTTACATTATTCATTTAAGGAGAGTAAGTAAACCAAAACCGTCATTCGACAATGTGTAATATGTACCATGACTTCTGTAATTCTTTTAGGTGCGTATGCTGTTACGAACAGACAACCCCTTAGCCCTCTCACACTTAATCCATGAATGACAGCTGGAGGGAGAGAGGCATGCACAAGCACTCCACTGGTGCTCATGAATACTACACAACTGCAGGTCAGGAAATCGAACACATGACCCTATGATCGTATGAGCTTAAGCACAACATCATAATCCCTTCGTATAGCGTCTGTAGCATGTTGAATTAAAAGCATTTCAAGATATTATTTCACGTTAGATTCGTTATTTAAATGAATCTCGGATCCCAGGTATCACACCTGCAGGATTAGTAGGTGCGATGTATTTGCTAATATGAATTCATTGTGTGTGTTCCTCTGGAAGACAACAAAGTTCATTGGAAGGCAGTAAATAGACGGAAAATATACAATATAGATCTAAATCTTAGACAATTTTCAGTCTAAATGAAGACAACATCAAAATCAACTGATATTTCCATAGTCTAAGATGAATATAATTTAATTTAAAAATTCATTTGCCTTAGTTTCAGATGAGTATAATTTAATTTAAATAATTCATTTGCCTTAGGCTAAGACGAGTGTAATTTAATTAAAACCTTCAGTTACCTGTAGAACATCAGGAGTTATCATATCTAAGATTAATATTAACATCAATACACAGGTGTAGAGTAGCAGAGATGTTATAGTCCCAAATCAAATGTTACGCCTTTATTTCTGTCATTTTACAGTTTTGAGCTCAAAGCCTTTTGAGGTTCATTTAATTTTTGAGGGTTATGCCTTTAAAATAGTTCGTCTCAGTGGAAGCTATTCGCACCACCATCTTATGACCTTAAGCATATGTAACACATTTATATTTTTTTATCTTTTACACTATATGGTTTCATATTCATGTCAGCTCAGTGGAATTTACCTGGCTTCTTTATGTAACAAGAAATAACTTCTTTGACGTCAAATATTAATATTGTAAGCCTTATCAAATTATCTCCATTGGTATTTGCAATTAAAATTTGTAGTGGAAAAATATTAAATACGGGTAGCAAGCAGAGATATGAAGACACTACACACATGCACACACATATGCACATTATATATCAAGTGTGTGGATATGTGTGCTTTGTATTTATATATATATATATATATATAT
>NC_068983.1:138898243-138904453 GCF_001194135.2 Octopus bimaculoides | reverse complement strand
TATATATATATATATATATATATATATATATGTATATGTATGCATAAGCACGTATAATTATATATATAAATATAGTAGAATGATGGTATAAAATCAATATATCTTCATGTATATGTACACATGTAAATCTCAATGTATATGTGAGTAGGTGTTTTATTTTTCTCTGTTATGTTTAGCTTCCAGAGTTAATTATTTCGATTTTATGCAAAATAAATTCCTCAAACGAAGCAGGTGTGTATATATGTTCTTCAGAATGGAGATAAAAATAGTGAAGAATTTTGGAATGAAACTGTCACTGCACTTCGAGTAAAGGGTCTCTGCTAAGAATTGTTATAGAGATCTTTATGTAGCAATGAGTTGCATTATGACTTTTGAAGATGCTATTAGAATGCACGGATGGCAAAAGTCTTGGCCTTAACTTCTATTCGTAATGGTGAAATCAACGCATTCGCCCTTGGTATTATGTTTTGTGAACTCGTCAGTTCCAACAAGCTACAAATGTGCGTTTGTAATTGTAGCTAGAATTCACTATAAATTTTGTATTTAGATAATCTGTGGGCAAGTTTATGATATGTAGGTAAGACTTTAAGATAAGTATATAAAAAGTTATCATAAGGAAGTAATATACTGAAGCAAAAAGCCTTGCAATTAGGTATTCAAGTGAAGTATAAGGAAGCCCTATCTCAAATGCTCCAGAATTATAGTGGTACAACCACATTCGTTGATTTTATACTTCTGAGCGAGGAATTGCAAATAAAAAGAGTTACTTCATACAATCATGTGATTAAAAGATTGTATGAAGTAACTCTCAGTAAACCACATAGAGTTCGTCTGAATACTATGCGCTGGAGTGAACGTGGAACTACACATTGCACGGCCTTGGAATCACAAAACTCCCCGAAATGAATAAAACTTTCTCCATAGTACGAGGGTGTGCCCAAAAGAAACTGGAATTTTGCGATATTATTTTATTCACTTAGTTTTACATGTTTACACCTTTATTACCTTCGAAATATTCTGTATTTAAAAGAATGCATCGGTTCAGGCGCATTTTCCACTTTTTGAAGCTTTCACCTTTTCCACATCTGCAAATTCCGAAGCACCAGCTTTCGTCACCACTGATGACCTTCGAAAAAAGGTCCGGTTCGACTTCCAAATGTTCTTTCAGTTCACGACATGCATTCAGTCGTTACCGCATTTGATCATCCGTGAGCAATCGAGGCATACACTTTGCTGCAACTCTTTTTATTTGCAATTCCTCGCTCAAAATTCGTTGTCAGGACACACCATTCATATCAACAAGTTCATCAATTCTTTGGTGACAGCCCTCCAAGATCGGTTCATACATTTTCATGATGTTTTCCTTCGACGGTCTTCCTGAACGAAGCTGCTATTCAAGCGACAAGTGACCATTCCTAAAGCGTGAAAATCACTCGTAAACTTGTGTTTTGCTTTTATCATCATCGAATCCAACTTGCTATTTCTGTCATTGACCTTGTACTATACGAAGTCAAAGTATGTCTGAGTTCCCAACTGAGTCGATAACTGAGTCAAGTCTCCCACAGATGTGTCTTTTTCATCGCCTGATTTTAAAGCAATAGATTAAGTTAAAGATGTTAGAACTTACAAGGCACTTCAATTTTCAAGAGAAGTAGTAAGAGCGCTTTACTGCGTGGTTGACTTGGACCTGAAAGATAACACTTGCTCTGAAACGACCGAGCTTTGTGAAAATCTTTCATTCATATCTCATATGATGTAATGTATCATATACTATTACTTAGATTTAGTTTCCTTAAACGTGCTTTTTACCCTGTTTGTATTACAAGATAAACGTGTTGGCGGTAGAAAGATCGAATTAATTGCAGAGTAAGAAATATGGTAATCAAGCTGTTTCACGGCACCATGTTAGGCGATCATTTGCGATCTAACTATAAAAAATATGAGACACCTATGTCTTAAGCGTTTGAATTGACTAAGTGTACCTGATTGTAGCATTCGTTGACTCTTTTTTACTGGGAGCAGAATATGGACGAGCAATAACTACACACGTTTGACAGGTAAAATCTTTTCTACCTAAAGACCAACTTTCACGATGTAGTCACTGAGAGCTTTTCGATGAAATGACAAGTATTTAGCAATTTAACGATAAAGCCTACAACTGACAAGCCGAAGCTTTTACATCGTTAATGGCTCAGATAAATACATAAGCCAACGTTTTCCAATTTGGAATTTTTATTATAGTCTGATGATGATGATGTAGACATTCATAGTGCAAGGATACAACATTAACTTTGAAAGTCCTAACATTTTAAGTACCAAGAAAAAGATTTTGCTTGGAAGTCACAGTTCAATTAGATGGGATGACCACATAGCTGTAGGAAGTACCCTGGATCAAAGTATTAAGAAGCAGATTTAGTGCTCCTTTTCTTCCTCCCTCTCTCCGAGTTTGGAAAATAGCGTTTAAATACACCTGCATTGTCATCACTTGCTATGCTGCAAAAAAGAGTTGCTCACTGACTTTTGCAAGAAAACATTTTACCATTTGCCACCATCTCCTGCCGGAGCCTCATGGAGCTTTAGTTGTTTTCGCTCAATAAACACTCACAACGCCCGGTCTGAGAATCGAAACCGCGTGTCCGCTGCCCTAACTACTGGGCCATTGCGCCTCCACAGGGTATGTAAATTATTTGTATATATATTCCCGTGTATTGTGCTGAAGGAAAAAAAAGTCTTTTTCATGGCGTTAATCTAGTAATTGAACGCAATTCACAATTGACTTGAAGTCTTTTTAGTATGTTTTCGCTTGCCCGACTACAACCTGTGCCTTTCGAGTTATTCGGTAGTTTCTTTGTGCCTTGACATTTATTTCAATCATGTAGGAGACAGGTCGTTTCGCCCTCCTCTCTTAATATAATTATATTTATATAATTATTAATTTTATATATAAATTACCTATGAGTTTTTTTTTCATGCTGACTACCTGATAAAATCATTAACGTGATATTATCTTTCAATTTTATGAAGAATAAATAACATACACACACATACACACACACACACACACACACACACAAACACATATATATATATATATATGCATACAAACATACAAACATAAATGCATACGTAATGTTATGGGAATAATAATAATAATAATGATAATAATAATCATAATAATAATAATAATAATAATAATAATAATAATAATAATAAACTTGATGTCTCTTGAGGTCTCTGGGTGAGACTTGGATCCAACTTGTACAAATGCAAAACAAAAGTCAAACATAAAATAATAATAATAATAATAATAATAATAATAATAATAATAATAATAATAATAATAATACTGGAACACCCCTTCCTCGTGACAAGCGGTGTGTGTGAGTTGTTACTAATACTGTTACGTAGTAAGCCAAGAAGTCGGCGAAGTCGGTCATAGGTAGTTGTGTCTGACTTGTTTAACTAACTATTCTGCTATCCCAGAGTGAATGTTAAAACAGTCCGTCGTTGAATTACAACTGTGGTGACGAGAATTTAACAAACTCAGGAGGAATTAACAAACTCACAAGTGGTTACGAAACTCGCAAATGTTTTCTTTGCGAATGCTACAGCATATAAAATCGTAAAATTATGGAAGAATTATAAGCAGGCTTCCTCGAGTTGCAAAACAGTGACAACACCTGAAAGAAGAAGGACATCAATAATTACAAATGCTGCAATTAATGAATATTAAATCGTCAAATTATGTTGCAAACTCAATAACGGAATCTAAGTATGTACCAGACTGAGGCGTTACCTGCGACGCGAATTATAGGAGATACGAACAGACTTTCAAAAAAGAGTGCAAAGACTGGGACGACGATATGAAAACGCATCTAATCCTAAGAAAACTAGCGGCAAGAGGACATGAGCGTTACAGCAATTACACACTTCTGAAAAACCTTTCCCACATATACTTTAGAAATACAATAGACATATTGTGTAATATCTTTAGCTAGAAAAGCTCGTTGTTCAATAAACGTTGGGAATATTTGAAACTAGAAAAAGCATGGTATGTAAAAAATGCCACAGAACCGCTAATATTAGAAGTAGGAAGACCGGGCTTGTGTAGGATGAAAGATTGCAAAGATAAAGCACTACACAAGAAATTGAAAACAAATGAAACTGAAAATAGTTGGGTAAAGAAAAGAACGCATGGTCAAATTCATAGGTATGTTGAAGATAAGACAGACTGAGAAAAAAGATGGCTGTGGATGACTAAAAGGGATTTAAAACTGGAAACGGAGGCTCTAATCTGTGCTGCCCAAGAGCAAGCACTAAGAACAAACTACATAAAATACAGAATAGACAACACAGCAATGTATTTAGGAGGTTCCTATCTCCTGAGTTGATGGGTAAGGCTACTATGTTTTCATACTGCTGTGGTGTTCTCTAGATACTAACGTGTTTGTGTTGTATGCTACATGAAAATGTAGAAAACTGTATGGAAGAAAAAGTTATGGAAGTTGTCTCTTACACTATGTTTCTATTTCCACATTTATATGTATTTGGTAGTGGAGTGTTAAATTTCTGCTTTGACATAGATGTTGTGCAAGCAGAACACGAAGTTTCATACACATTATTGACTTGCGACTGTATTTAAACAGGAACAATACCTATCAATGCTCGTTGTCTTCTTCGGAAATTGAGGCATTCCTGAACAATAGAAAAATTTAATAGCCTTACCAGTAAGAATCATTGTCTTTCTCTCCTCTCTTTCTCTCCCATCTTTCTCTCTCTCACATACGCGCACATGCACACACACACGCACACACACTCACGCATGCACACAATTATATTCAATGAACTTATCTACCTGTTAAAATACACCAGAGCTATTTCTCTTAATATAATCAATAGTAATTATCTCTAACGATTTTAGTTGGTATTGGATATTATCCAAATTTTCGAGTACGTCAAACGACAATAAAATAATTTGTAATTTCATCAGTTGTCATTGTTTAATACTGTTATTTACTGTTTGCTAATGGTATTGTTGTTGTTGTTGTTGTTATTGTTGTTTAGTTTTCGTCGCATTGTTATTTGTGTTTTGTTTGTTATTCTTGCAATTCTATTATTACCATCATCACTTTTATGATCGCCAACCAATTTGCTTATGAGAAAAGTATTTTTTTTCTCTTTGATGTGTTACCAACCACAAGTATATCTGTTATTGTTCTTCTTACAGTGATTGTTTTAATTTGCATTCTTTCTGTGAATCTCTATTAGCTATTTTTGTTGTTGTTTCTATTGTTCTAATTGTTAATTCTGCGGTTTGATTTTGTAAAAAGTTTTTATTGTGCATTTATATTTCATATATATATATATATATATATATATATATATATATATATCAGTATTTATCGTGTTTATTTAAAGTTTATTTATTGTCAATTTAAATGTCGTATATTGTTTTAACTAAATTTTATTGCATAATAATTTTATATAAATAACATTACAAATGATTATATATCAGCCAACTATGGAAAATTTATATGGTCGTTCAAGTTGCGACAAGTAGCAGCCTTATCTCCAATAAATTAAACCTTAAAAGAACTTCACATACGTTTCATATATAAACTCTTTGCGGCTGGAAGTCCTTGCATCTTGTGATTTATTTTTTCAATTATTACATAGGAACTGACATAAGAAAAAAACAACAAGCAGATATAATTTGTTTTCAACTTTTTAATTGAGCACATAATATTGCGACCTTGTATATGAGAAACGCAGGTGACATACTGGGAAAGGGTGTTAGAACGCTGACAGACAATTCAGCAGTTGTGTGTTGTTAAGGGATCACTAAACTAACTATGGTAGGAAACAGAACTGTTACTCTGGCATAAGTAACTGTACATATATATAACAACTTAGTACAGAATCAATACAGGAATAGCGACTTGCCTGTAAACTTGCAGAAATGAGAGCAAAATTTCATTTCAGGATTACTTTAACAGCACCTTCTCTCGCACACAATATCTCTCTCTGTCTCTTACACACACACACACACACACACACACACACACACACTCATACATACACACAGGCACGCACAAACACACACACGCACACACATACATAAGTCAGTTCCACTGCGTGGCACCATGAGCAAGTGGCATCGATTATAGCCTCAGGCCGACGAAAGACTTGTGAGTGGATTTGTTAGACGGA
>NC_068983.1:138886682-138897836 GCF_001194135.2 Octopus bimaculoides | reverse complement strand
ATTCTTTTACTTGTTTCAGTAATTTGACTGCGACCATTTTAGGGTACCGCCTTCAGCCGAGCAAATAGATCCAACAGCTTATTCTCTATAAGCCTAATACTTATTTTGTCGGTCTGTTTTGCCGTACCGCTGAGTTACGGGGACGAAAACACACCAGCATCTGTTGTGAAGCTATGTTGGGGGGGGGGACAAACACAGGCACACAAATATATACACACATATACATATATACCACGGGCTTCTTTCAGTTTCCGTTTACCAAATCCACTCACGAGGTTATAGTAGAAGACATCTGCCCAGGGTGCAATGCAGTGGAACTGAACCCGAGACCATCTGCTTGATAAGCAAGCTGCTTACACACAGCCACACCTGCGCCTATGTTATATATATATATATATATATTAAAGAAAAAGACGAATATTAAATAATAACATACATTTGACACCTTAGGAGAAGTCATACTGGAAGCTTCGGTGGATTCACACAACTTTATAGTTGAAATAACTGCAAGTTAATGAATACCATTAACCAAGTTTATTTCTTAGGTCATTTACTTGATCATTAACAGTATTTTCCGTACATTTTTTTATTGCATATATAAGACTCAAAAGGGAGACCACCATGAATTGAAGATATAACGCCGGCGAAGCGTAATGGTACTGTATGTTTTGTATATTTTGTTAGGCTTTATGGCAAAACAGAAATATAATATATACCTACGCACATACGTACACATATATACATACATACATACATACATATATATATATATATATATATATATATATATATCGCCCAGTTTTCGAGAGCACGAAATCAATTTCAAGGATGTATCTCTCTATTAGAATAATATTAGAATAACATTTGCTTTTTTTCCGTATCTATAATTTAAACATAAAACAATTGTAAAGTACATGCCAGAACATTATTGAACATAATATAAACAAGATACTTGAAAATAGTAGCATAAAGACGATTAGGAAATTATTGAAGTCAATCTTTATTCTTTCACTTCAATGTCTTATAATGACGGAAAGGCCAAGTCAAGGCAGTGAAATGTCGATTTGTTAGACCTATAAGTAACATATATCTATAGAATATGATTTCAAGTAAGTGTCATATCCTTAATGTGGACACCAATTTTTTTAGTAAGAGCATCAGTAGGCAGAAGAATGGAAGTAAAGCATTGCTTTTATATCTAGCCTTTTTTGCTTGTTCTTCATCTTTGTGAAAATGTAAAACTTTTCGCAGTAATGTTATCATATTATTAATGGCGATAATGGTTGAACCATTTGTATTCATAGTTCTCTATTAACTCAACGATTGTAAATAACTGGTACACCCCACTGGCATGGCTATTTAGCAATAATCAAGATCAATAAATCTAATTGATGTAAGAAAACCTAATTCTTAAACAACTGTGCTCTTAGTAAGGGCAGCTAGTTTTATTCTCAAAGACGAAATGTCTTCGGAGTCTAGCAAGCCATTAGATCGGTCTCAGAAAATTTTAGAACAGTCATTGAACGGAAGTAACAGCGGGGAATAATATTAAGAGGAAGATAAAGATGATGAAAACGAAGGAAAGAAATCAAAGGGGCAGAGAGGAAACAAGTAGAAACAGTAGATGAAAAAGAGGAAAAAGAAGTAAAAGGGAGGTGAGTCGAAAGAAGGTGAGGATAATCTCAAATACGTAGCTTTTTAAGACATCTATTTTGATTCATTCAAACTAACAACAACATAACGAGAAGAAAGAAAAAAAAGACGAATTACATTAAAAAAATATTAAAAAAACTAATTTAGGTCCCTTTGGCAATAGATAAAAATGACTGACTTTGATAATGGCGTTGGATATAGATATTATTGTTCTGTTACTGCAATAACCATAAAGGGAGGTGATATATGACGATCTTACAAGAAAACTGATAGTTATAAAAGTTCCGTAAAGAGCTACTTCAGTAGTATTTGAACCACAAAATGTTTTTTTAATGGGCATATGATGCGTATATCTGAAAGAAATAAGGAAATAAATAATATTTTTAAAAATATAGCTGTATTACAACTATATATTTCTGGATACTGAGTGCATATATAACAATTAAGATGTGTTATAGCTTGTCAGTATATATACGTTCATGTGTGTGTGTCTGTATATGTGTGTATAAATGTGTGTATTTTTGCACTAAAAAATGCGTGCGTGCAACATATTTAAGCGTATAAATGTGTGTGTGTATGTGTGTGTTTGTGACTGTGTGTGTGTGTATGTGTGTGTGTGTGTGTGTATGTGTGTGTGTGTGAGTGTGTGTGTGTGTGTGTGTAAACATCTGAAGGAACGCATCAAAATGAATTTGTGAAGCAGAGGCAGACTGAATAATTTCGCTACTTCCATATAAACATTGCTAGAGTATAATATACACATACATTATTATTCTTCTTATTGCTGTTATTTCTTTTTATAATATTATTGAGACGTTTTTGAAATAGTAAAGATATACTATAATCCCTCGACTATCGTATGTGTTACGTTCCAAAAACCCCGTGGTAGGTGTAAATTCGTGAAGTAGAAACAGTAGTGTACTGCATATTTTTGTCTATTATTTTTATAATTTATATATATTCATTTTATTATAAATGCAAAACAAAACCACTGAGGAATAGACGTAAGCTTAAATAATAAACCGCGATAAGTGAACCGCGATATGGCTTGGGATTACTGTATACCAATTTTCGCTCACAAAATGATGAACATTTTTACTGGTTTAGCTAGAGTATCACCAGTATGAAGGATATTTATTCAGTAACCAGTTAACGACGGGCTGTCCATTACCAGTTGTTGACATTCCGTCGCTTACGATGTCGAGGGTTCCAGTTGATCCGATCAACGGAACAGCCTGCTCGTGAAATTAACGCGCAAATGGCTGACCACTCGACAGACACGTGTACCCATAACGTAGTTCTCGGGGAAATTCAGCGTGACACAGTGTGACAAGGCTGGCCCTTTGAATTACAGGAAGTAAGAGTGAGAGAAAGTTGTGGTGAAAGAGTACAGCAGGGTTCGCCACCATCCCCTGCTGAAGCCTCGAGGAGCTTTAGGTGTTTTCGCTCAATAAACAGTCACAACGCCCGGTCTGGGAATCGAAACCGCGATCCTATGACCATGAGTCCGCTGCTCTAACCACTGGGCCATTGCGCCTCCACTGTCCATTACTAGATGGAATGATTAAAATAAAATTATAAATCTAACAATTCGTGACCACTATAAAATGGGTGTTTACTTCGGTTTTATTACTAGCTTCATACTTTCATGTGTATATATCGTGGGGAGAGAAAAATTGCTAAAAATTGATTTGTTCGCAATTTGCTATATGATAAAAAGGCTCTTCCTACGAGTATATGATTTATTACTGTAGCGACGTATTCTTGAGTGCCGTTATCTTATACAGTCATCGAGTGATTGAGTGCCAGATGCACATATATGTGTTTGTATAACAATTCACGTTTCATATGAAATAGATCAAGCTCAACTGTTGGCGTCCCCAGAATCATTAATTTAGGCGGAGACTGTTCCTTTAAAAACTCCTTCAGCCGATAACTCCGTAATCAATAAATTCTCATATTCCATACACACATAACAGATTAGACTGTTGGGAAAAATTCCTAATAAACGAGCAACAACATGTATCCTTAGGTGCTAAGAGCTTTCCTAAATATCCTAGATATACCTAATAATACTAATTTTCTGTTGATGCACTAAACTAGATTTTATGCCTATTTTCTCTATCTTTGTTATACATTTGCATTGAGGTTTGTGTTCTAAGGTTAGCCACCAACATGTATTTTTATCGAGACACCATCTCTAGTAAGATTGTCAACCAAGAATGCAGAGCTCTTACTTCCTGTAAGTTGGGACTGATCCCATTTCCATTTCTTTGTGTTGGGGATCATAATCATAATTTTCACTAGGTTGGTCTCGTATCTTCATCCAAACATTTCTTAGGAGCTACGTCCCGATTCACTGTTCATTCGTCTTCATCCCAGGCATGGAGCCGTTCGACACTGACAGCTTGTCGCCAATCTGGCTAAGGAGTCCTATCTACTCCACATTTTTAATCAAAGTATTGATTCTCCGATACAGACTTCCAACCAAGGCTGACGAGTTCTGTCTACTCGTTTTTTTTGAATGGCCATTTTCTCTCCAGAGTTTCCTTGCTCTTTGATTTTAATCCAGCAGGTTGTCGAAAATTCACCCTCCTCACCAACTAAGTTTAGTGGGGTCGCCGGGTTAGTCACCGAGGGCTCGACTGTCGCACAACACCACTTGTTAATTGCTATAGCGTATTATTTACTTGTTCACAACTTTAATTTCACTATTACTACTACAATCCCTACCTAATTATTTATTTGTTCACTATTATAATTTAACTATTATTAGTACAATCCTGACCACCTCATTTACCCCTTATAATCATTGCCATTATTGTTGGAAACCATTACACTGGACAAAAAATGAAATTGTTTCATCATCAGAGTTGCTGATTGACTTTTGTGGGTCAATTTGTTATGCTGATTACGAATCTGGAGTCTGATTTCCTCTATCAGGTCACATTTTCATGTTAATGATACCTGCTGTTTTAACTTATAGGATACGTAAAGCATGTCTATATAAAGTATATTGAATACAAGATACGATAATTTCATGAATTTTTATTGTACAAAATTAAAATTATTGTGTACAAATAAGTTAGAATACACTCAATGCATAACAACTTAAAATCTGTAGGATCTGAACTTCCTATGGTGTTTTGTCTCAGGTTCATCCCTGTATAATATTCAACAGTAGTCAACTAACATTCCTGCATTCCACAATCTATGATATCGTTGTTCCATCGATGCAGTATCATGATGAAATCGTTCCCCTTGCTCATCTGACACTGGTCCAAAGTTCTCTTCAAAAGAGTCCAGATGTCAATCAAGGAAATGGACTTTTAGTGACATCCGACAGCCCATTGCAGCGTAGGAGTCTAGGAGATGTTTCACTCCGTTACTAAATTCTATATATCGGGTAGATTCTCTGAGAGCAGACAACAGCCTGTTGTCAGAGGTCACACAGAGTCTTTTTCCGCACACCTGAAGCTTTGATACTTGGTTGTTAATTAGCGCGGGAGACATTCAACATCCAAGTAGCAATCACAAATCCTAGCTGTCTCCAATAGAGCAGTCGTTTGCTCTGTTCTCATGTCAATTCCGATTTCTTTGACATAATTCTCCAGCTTGATTGTTAGTGCTCCTAGAACTACTGGAAGGAAAGACACTCTCCTAAGTCCACATTCTTGACATTTTGTCTTTTAGTAGTCTGTACTTTTCAATCTTTTCTAGTTCCTTGTTACATATGCATGCATCTCCAGGTTTTGCAATATCTATGATCTTGCTTTCATTTTTTTCCTTTATCTACTACAACAATTTCGGGTCTCCGAGCCTCGATTAAGGAGTCAAAGAAAGTCTCTCCAACCACAGTACCAGTTTCAGTGTTCCGTAAAGGAGATACATAATATCACTGGCTAGCCACGTCTAGCAAACTAGAGACGATGGAATTCCATGTTCCATCTCATGGAAAATCCTCGAGAACCCAGGCCCCTACATCAACGGGACGAAGCCTTGCAAGTTTATTCATCGCTGAACGCAAGAGAATCCTAATGGTTTCGAACCAGGGAACATCTTTAACTCCAGAACGGAAATTTTTGGGTCATGTTTCTATTTCAGGAGGTACCTGCTAGCTATTTGGAGTCCACAAGATGGCAGCACAGCAGAAAGTCGATAGCTAATAGCAACGGGTTTTAATCCCGAATTGTAACCTTTGAGTAGTAAGGAATTTCCTCCTCCACATCTTTAAGAGGTTTTGGGCCAACAGGTTTTTGATATCTGATGATACGTCATAAACTAAACCCTTTATGAACGGAAAACCTAAATTATCCCATGAACCGGCCTACCCCACTTTTAATATATATATATACACACACATACACGCACACATCGATAGATAGATATATAGATAGATAGATAGATAGATAGATAGATAGATAGATAGATAGATAGATAGATAGATAGACAGACATATATACACGCACATATATATATATATATATATATATATATATATATATATACACGTGTATATATATACATTATTCATATCATTATTTAATTGAACACCACCCATCCATTTCCAAGTGGGTTTATCTATACATATATACTTACGTATGTATGGTTGCATGTATCCATATACATATATACATTTATTTGCATGTATATAGGTATTAGTTTCATTTATTTACGTACAAAATTTCATAAATATTCATCTGCACCTGTGTGTGATGTGTTTGTACTTGTATCTAAACTGAACCACAGCAGCTTTCTCTCTGACCAATCACTGCGTGAAAATATTTAATATTTCCAAAATAAAATAAAAATACCCGAAGAAAATAAGATGATTAACAATGAAAATATGCGAAGGAAACAAAATTATATTCAATAACACGTGACATACAACAGTATAATGAATATAAATGAGAAGTCAACAAATTTAAATGAATTTTCTTTGATTTATAGACAAAAACCTAACCTCAAAGCACCAGCTGTATTATATTATTCCAAAACCTCCCCAAGACACAAGTGTATTATTGTCTGTCTATATGTTGTTTTTATTTTACATCGGAATGACCTATTAATAATTTATTAAATATTGTATTATATTGTGAAAGAGATAATGTGTGTGTATGTGTATGCGCCCGCGCGAGTGTGTGTTCCTTTGTGCAAATGTAAGCGTTTTATTGTATAAAATCTTTAATTAAATTTGTGTGTGAATATAGTTAAATGCTTGAATTGGAAGTAAAAGTGGTTGCTTAAAAGCTGAAGGAGAACAAGTCGGTCACTGAAACCGACTTCAGACTTTTGACACAAAACCGTTTCAATGTTAAAGTCCTTCATTCCAACCAGCCATAATACCCGTCTTGTATTTACTGCCATATATCTTATACACTTATTTAAACAAGCTATTATGCATATATACGTATATATGTGTGTGTTCATATGTGTGTGTCGTACATTATCATACGTTACTTACATTGGACGCATATGTTTCCTCATCTTGTTTGTTGTTTCCACAACGTTTGGGCTGATTTACTTTCCTGGGTTCTCATTCCTATGGTTTTCTACCAGGATACCTGACGAAGGCTGGAGAGTAAATCAACCGAAACATTGTGATAGCAACAAACAAAATGAGGAAGCATATCCGTCCAATGTAAGTAATGTAAATAATGTACAGAATTCTTCATCTCTAAAATATAGAACAGTATTATCATACATGTTGTAATTTAAATCTGGACAATCAAAGTATTTTTTATTGTGTTTACTGTACAATTAACTGAAAATCAGTTTGGGCTCTGACAGAATTCTATTTAAAATAAAGAAATGGAATAAATCCCCAACGAATACATGCAGAGGAAATATATGTATATATACCTGAGGGCATCATTCCAAGACATCTAGTTACTTCGGATCTACTCATTTCTATATCTGTTGTAAAGAATTCTCACATGAAACTTTATTATATGGGATTTAATATACCGTAACTGGAATTATTTAGAAGAGAAAACAGCGAATGGAAGGGAATGAAAATGAGCTAAAAATAATCTACACTTAAGTACATGGAAACGGAAAGCTTAAAATATCTTCGAACAATTTATGTAATAATTTGCCATGCATGAATTTTTAAAAGCAAATCATAACGCATCTATTTGAAACATGTGCTCGCATGTTTGTGTGTGCGCATGTTTGTGTGTGTGCATGTTTGTGTGTGTGCATGTTTGTGTGTGCGCATGTTTGTGTGTGCGCATGTTTGTGTGTGCGCATGTTTGTGTGTGTGTGTATGCGCATGTATGTGTGCATGTGCGAAGCAGTACATTCATACGAATCGAAACCAACATCTTTCAGTTGTTTGTCGACTTGTCCTATCACCTCTAAATACCTGTAACATATGAGACCTAAGGCACTATCACGTTGGAATAACCAATTATAACGTGAAGAGATGAATAAGATATGAAACAGTCATCAAATATTAGAAGTGAAAAAGATATTAAAATGTGCTGATTATAATGATTTTGTCGATTCGAGCTATGTTTGAAATTAAGGCTTATTCCTTATAATGAGAGGTGTGTGTTTTTTCAAGTCAACAAGATATGATATTACACTCTGTATTGGAATCAACATATTTGGTCGTCAAGTATTAAATTTGTAGTAAGGTATATGATAAACTTTAACAGATGATCATTTTGCGCCATTATTATATTTTGGCAATCTTTAGTTTTTTGTTAGAAAGATGTCACATCTATTTATTTATTGTTACACATTTTGTGTTTTATAAAGTACTTATAGATCATTTTTTTTTTTTTTTTTTTTTTTTTTTTTTTTTTTTGCTAGAATCAAAGGTGGATACAAATGTGGATAATGACGAACTGAAGGCCACTGTCGAGTCAGATCCATCTCAAAGTGCCCGTGAATTATTGTTGTTGTTTGGTGTTAGCAAGCAAACTGTATTGACTCACCTAGTTCAAATCGGTAAAGTGAAAAAGTTGGGTAAGTGGGCTCCACATGAACTCAATGAAAATCGGAAAACAGCAACGTTTGAAATCCTGCATTATGCTACTTTCTCGTCACAAAACTGAATCATTTGGAATCGAATTGTAACATGTGATGAGAAATGGATCCAATACAACGACCGTAAACGTTGAGCACAATGGTTGGACAAAGACGAATCCCCGAAACAAAGTCCAAAAAGTAAAATTCATCAAAAGAAGAAGATAATGGTGTGTCTGGTGGTCTGGCGCAGGTGCGAACCATTATGATTTCATTAAACCTGGCTCATCAATCACGGCCAAAGTATACTGCAGCCAACTGGACTAAATGATGCAGAAACGTACAAAAAAAAAGACAGCCTAGATTAGTCAACGGATCCACTCTATTTTATTGGAAGACAACGCCAGACCACACATCGCAAAATGACATTGGCGAAACTACAGGAATTGGAGTTGGAAGTTCTCAATCATCCACGGTACTCACCTGATCTTGTCCCCGCTGACTACCACTTCTTCAAGAATTTGGATAAGTTTTTGATAGGAAAAAAATTAATTCTGACAATCCTGTAAAACAGGTCTTCCAAGATTTTATTGAGTCTGGATTGCCAGGATTTTACAGTTCTGAACTGGACAAGCTACCGTCGAAATGACAAATGTGTATTGACAATATGGGTACATATTTTGATGAAAAAACTATTCCTTGTATTTATAAAACATTAGCAAACTCTTTCTTATTTACAAATTTCATACTTGATGACCTAATATATATATTATTCACATTCCAATGATGGCTTACATGTAGGAGTTGATGGACCACAGAAGAACATGTTCAGCTTGAAATTAGAATTTATTACAAAACAAAAAACTCGAAGTACATGCTGCATTTCTGAAATTTAGCTAATAAATTCATAGATACGTATATATATGTTGCTTTTCCAGTATCTCATTTATGCTAACTAAATATGCATGAAAGAGAGAAATAGGTGATTGTTAATTGAAATTACAAGAAAGTTGTCATGTTACATGTCTGAAGTAGACGGAACATTATAATATATATAGCCGAACATATATATATGTTCAGCTATATATATACATTAGGACAATCATTAAAAAAACATTTGAATATGTCCTATTTATAACAGATAGTAGAAATTTCTAGAATGTTCTGCATACTGCTTTTGGTGCGTGTATTGCACAGACAACTAAAGACACTTCATGTTTAACATCAAATCACCACAACCATGACGTGATATCATTGGCTGAATATATGTGGAAGGCACTTCTGTATATTTGTGTATGAAGTTCAGCTTGTTCCGTTATTTCATTTTCAAGTATGGAATCGTTTTCTAGACAATATTCTACTTGCAAATAGGAGGTTGTCTCTCTAGCACGAAGGAAATGCTATAAATATATAACCAAAGAACTGATGCTTTTCATATCTATATTATTTTGAGTCTTGAGCCTTGGAAGCCTTTGAAAATCGTGTTCTTATGATGAAAAGTAACGGAGAAGCAATCTGTATCATTTCTCTCATTCACAAGGATATCGTCAGGGAAAATAGTCATATTCTTTATATGTATCTCATTAGACACGCTCACAAAGATCTTACAAAATTTCACCAACTACGCATTTCCAAACAGAACCTCTTTCGAATATCCTCACAAAAGTTAACTACTAATGAACTCCAACAACAACAGAATTCAGCTGATTATGTTTTATCAGCATTTCAATTTAAAACATCGGCACAAATGTGCGATATAGAAGTTGTTGTGCCACATCACAACAACAAAGTTGTTGCTAACATTTCATACGTATAGCAGACTTAATTCTTATCAGTTACCCAATTTTGATACACTTTAATGTTATTATTTCTACCGCATTGTCTAGTCTCATACTGTTTCAAATAGAACGCTGACGTTATCAAGCTTTTCGCCATTTTTACTGCTAATATCATATGTTTACTATGACAGATTCTTTGTCGTCTGACACTGGTAGCGTCTACTAGTTTTAATTGTGTGGAATTACGCGCTAAAGTGTAAACAAACTATTGTTTATGACGGTGTTGTCTGCTTTATGACACTATCATACTTCGTTATTGTCTCTTAAATGTACATTGAATATTCATTACACATTATTTATATTTTGTGATCATAAGCTTGGGTTAGAATTTGTTCTATAAAATTATGCATAACGATATGTTTTCCTTTTAAATTATAACGGGTTCCAAAATATATCATCCCTGAAAATAACTTAATACATTTCTTAAGCTTACTCCTTTAGAAAAACCTTGTGTTTAATATTTTGGCCATTGGCAAGTGGGCAGTCTTGTATTCCATTATCTATTTTTTCCGGAAAAAAGCTTCCACTACAGTGCACATAATGGTGAAAGGCAGCATCCATATTCATTTACAGTTATCTACAAACTAAACTTCTACACACTCAATTAAACACATTCACTTAAGGATGCACAGTTGCATGTGTCAGCGCTGCTTGACAACCAGTGATGGTGTGTTTATGTCCCTGTAAC
>NC_068983.1:138886191-138886672 GCF_001194135.2 Octopus bimaculoides | reverse complement strand
TATATATATATATATATATATATATGTATGTATATATGTATGTATGTATGTATATGCGTATGTATCGATACTTATGGTCAGTTGTTTCAGTCATTTGACTGCGGCCATGCTGGAGCACTGCCTTAAACAGTGTTAATCGAAGAAATCGAAGAAATCGATCTCAGTATTTATTCTTTGTAAGCCTAGTACTTATTCT
Source organism: Octopus bimaculoides (assembly GCF_001194135.2). Taxonomy (NCBI): domain Eukaryota; kingdom Metazoa; phylum Mollusca; class Cephalopoda; order Octopoda; family Octopodidae; genus Octopus; species Octopus bimaculoides. The sequence goes on along the minus strand of NC_068983.1, from coordinate 138,886,476 downwards.
ATCTGTCTCTTTTGCATAACTGCTAAATTACGGGGACGTGAACACACCAGTATCGGTTGTCAACCGATGGCGGTGCGACAATCACAAAAAACACCCACGCACAAATACACACACACACACATATATATATATATGGTCATCGGCTGTCGAACGCCGACGAAGGGAAATAACCCTGAAATCCGGATAAAAGACTTTCCGTATTCCCGAGCGTCATACTAATATATACTTTTGTTATTTACACCACCTGTCCTCGTCTGTTGTTATTTTTTGTATATTCTCCCATAT
>NC_068983.1:138884447-138885226 GCF_001194135.2 Octopus bimaculoides | reverse complement strand
TCAATATTTCTAAATTGTATTTCAATATTTCTAAATTGTATTTCAATATTTCTAAATTGTATTTCAATATTTCTAAATTGTATTTCAATATTTCTAAATTGTATTTCAATATTTCTAAATTGTATTTCAATATTTCTAGGTTAGGGCTCATTGTTCAGGAAAAGATGCTGCGAGCTGAGTGGTTGATTCTCTAGCGTGTCTATTACGAAGAGCTGTTTTGCATGCGTAGGAGAAGCGTTGTTATAGTAGCCAATTAATTGCGAGCAGCTTAGAGTTGTTAATTTAATTTATCTGACCTTATCGGAACAGCTTCAATTTTAAGTACTCCAAAGTGATCAACTAATAATGAATTAAAGTTTATTTCATTTATTCCAAATTGAATACTTAGAAGACTTTTATTCACTCGTTAAAGGAGACAAAATTACACTCACATACATTCACACACCTACGCTCATGTAAATATATATATATATGTTGGTGAAAATAAGGAGTGCACTGCGTTACGTGAATATTATTATCATTCTTCTCTTTGCTTGGCCCTAAGGCCCTATTCTGTTTACTTCGGTTTCTTTTTAGTTTGTTTATGCTTTTTCTCCCTCGTTCATCTTCGTTCATCTTCTTTTGTTATGTTTTGCTCGCAAGTTCTCTTGCTGGGTGACTCCCGAGTGTAAGCAATATTATCAATAAGGGGACCAAATTGCGCTCTACACTATGGCCGGTAACTGATGATAAACTGGTGACATTCTGCGTTTGTTCTCCGTTCGTCTGTGCATTCAGTC
>NC_068983.1:138884194-138884347 GCF_001194135.2 Octopus bimaculoides | reverse complement strand
ATATATATATGTATGCACGCATGTATGTATGTGCACATATGTATATATTTATATACTTAACTATAGGCATACATCAGTGCGTGTATGTATGCAAAGAGAGAGAGAGAGGGAGAGAAAGAGAGACAGAGAGAGAGAGAGAGAGAGAGAGAGAGA
>NC_068983.1:138883737-138884184 GCF_001194135.2 Octopus bimaculoides | reverse complement strand
GAGAGAGAGAGAGAGAGAGAGAGAGAGAGAGAGAGAGAGCTGCAGACCGAGAGAGAGAGTTCAGGTAAAATTATAGCAAATGTTCCACCTAAAACTCCAAACACTTCTAATGTGGTATTGAGAAGACACAGTAATGGCAAAATATCGACATCTACCTCCCTTGGATTCGACCAGAGGCAAGTTGTCTTGCTCCGTCTATGACTTTCAAGTGCTTTAACACCCAGCGCTATTAGGGAGTCTCCTTAAGCAGTATCCCACAGCAAATTCGGTGAATTAACAAAAGACAAATATCGTGTAAGTGTGAGCGATTTGTTTACATTACTATAGCTATTATTGATTTGTAATTTATTACAGACACAGGCATACAAACACACATACACAAAGACATACATATACACTTATACACAGACAGACACACACAAACATATATATATATATATATATATA
>NC_068983.1:138881206-138883676 GCF_001194135.2 Octopus bimaculoides | reverse complement strand
CGCAAATATGAGGGTAATAAATTAAAATAATTTATAGGCGCAGGTTTCGCTGTGTGGTAAGTAGCTTGCTAACTTCGGAGCATGCATCGTTAGTTGGTCTGTTGCTTCCAGAGAGAGAAGACGTGAGCTTTGGTTCCGTGAATAGAAAAAAAATAACAAAAAGAAAGTCGTCAAGGTGAGTGTTTTTTTTTTGTCTTGTTTTTTTTGTCTTTCGAGCTGGGTGGGAATTTATTGTGTGCTTTCTTTTTTCAGTAAATTTCTGCCTAGCTCTGGGGCAATTTCATCTGCTCTTGGTGACTTTAAATTGTTGTTCGCTATGGCGAGCAAAAATATTGTGTTTCTCGTTCGTCGTAATTGGTCGGCGTGTTATAGTCGCCATAACGGTGGACTGAGAATTTATTTGAAAGCTTTTTTTGAGTAAAATTCTGTGTGGCATTTTTTCGCCAAATAACTTGTACATTCTGGTGGGCGTATTTCTCCAGAAAAAAGTTATACCCTGTGGTGTTTACCTAACTGGAGTACAATCAACTATTGGATTTACCTGGCTGGAATATTATACAGAGCCAAGGATTCCCTGTCTGTTCTATTTGTGTGCATTGTTTTCTTTTTTTCCCTTCTACCATTTTGTCTTTCTTTCTAAATTTCAGTTCCTTCTTTTTCTCATTATTTTAATTTCAGCTTTTTTCCTTCTCTTTTATCTTGGTTTTCTTCTATTTTTATTCCGTCTAAATTTTTGGCGGACTGTTTTGGCGAAATTATCACACCCAAGCAATGATTAAAAGATATGGAGGAGAGGACGGTAGTGGTTAGAACTTACTCTAAATTTCTTGATACCATCACCGTCTTCCCAAAGCTAACTATAGAAAAAGAACTGAAAGATTATTTGTCCTCTGTGAAATACATATCCCGCAGGTGTCAAGCATGCAACGGTGTAGTTGCTGACTGACACCCCGGAGGAGGCTCGCAATTTTGCGAGCCAGGCCTTAGAGGGCAACGAAAGTCTGTTCCTCCCGTCGTACTGAAGAAATTAATAAGAGCCTGGTAATATGGGTTATCCCAAAGCACCGAGGTGGGTTAGATTGAAGATTCCATCCGACAGGGCCTGGGGGATAGCGGGCCCAGACTCTTAAATGCAAGGGTATTCAGCCTCCTCAACCCAACAAGGATTAAAACGGAAGAAAGCGGGCAACAATGGTTGCCCGACGAAGAACCCTAAAGCTTCAGGATGTGGGGGAGAGACTCCGGACAAAGCGGAAGAGCTCCACTCTCTCGAATTCACGAGAAAAGGAAAAAAAAGAAAGAAGAACGGGTCATTGCAGGGGGACGATGATGTACCGTCTGCATGTCCCGAAGGAGTTGTGCCACTGATAGGGGAAGAGCCTTCGTTGGTGTCACCGAAGGTGGAGGAAACGACCCCTACCCTTAAAGATGAAGAATTACTAATCTTCGTCTACAAGGGCGGGAGGTGGAAAATAGTGAAGGAACACAAAGAGACAGTATATATAGCCTACACACGGGATTCCGAATTGCCACCACAGATCGCTGTGGAGGTCATAAGGTTTTTCGATGGGAAAAGCTGAAAAGATTAAAAGAGGAATGTCGCATATGGCCGGGTGGCCCTAACATGACATATGCTTTGCACATGAATGAGGTATGGGAAATGGCGAGGCAGGGGACCATAAGCGACAATGAAGATAATGATGGATATATTGATGAGTAGGAGGTGAAAAGCCTCGTTAGGATTAAATAGTAAGAGGGTTTGAAACCTCATCTTATTCCATTTAAATGCATTATTTATAGTGGTTTAAAACCTCAATTATGTATGTTTTAAAAAATCTTGTTTTGAGCTGAGTGGGAATGCTAGATTCCCTTGTTCGAAAATATAAGGACACAAACCGTGTCGTATAGCCAGCTGGAGACGATGTCTCCTGGGGCTCAATTACAGCAACATTCGTCCTAAACCAAGACTGCCATGTTATGTTGGCAAACAATCTTTACTGCAAAGTACTGTTGCTGACTATCTCACGTTCTGAGATTTAAAAATAGTAATATTCTAACATAATGTTTTAACCAATATTTTTTTAAGTTGAAGAATGTGTATTTATTTTTCATCTTCATTTCCTTATTCGACATTGTCTTTTATTGAAGTTTTCTTTGCATGTAACATTATAATCCTACGAGTATCAATGTGCGTGTTGGTACATCACAATACTTAAGACGACGATGATGTTTAAGATTGCATTGACGATGATGATGACGATGGTGATGATGATGATGATGGTGATGATGATGATGATGATGATGATGATGATGATGGTGATGATGATGATGATGGTGATGATGATGATGGTGATGATGATGATGATGATGATGATGGTGATGATGATGATGGTGATGATGACGATGATGATGGTGATGATGATGATGGTGATGATGATGATGGTGATGATGATGATGATGATGATGATGG
>NC_068983.1:138880075-138881174 GCF_001194135.2 Octopus bimaculoides | reverse complement strand
CGATGATGATGACGATGGTGATGATGATGATGATGGTGATGATGATGATGATGATGATGATGATGATGATGGTGATGATGATGATGATGGTGATGATGATGATGGTGATGATGATGATGATGATGATGATGATGATGGTAACGACTATGCAGTAGAGAGCTAATTGTCAATAAATATAAGACTCTAATTCATCTTGGACGTATCGCTGACAGATTTAAACAACAGTCACGATGCCTCTCAGTTTTATCATCGCGAAGGAAGAAATTGCAAATTAGAATAACAATGTCTTTATCCACATACAGACACTATCGTCCATACAAGTGCGGGTGCCTGCACGCACAACACACATACATACACACATACACACACGCTTACGCACGCACACATACATATACACACACACCCTTACTCATACACACAAAAAAACACATGCATTACTACATTTAAATGCAATATTTAGGAATGTGAAACTATATATATATGTGTATGTGTATATGTGTGTTCATGGATGTATGTGGGTCGCCACGCATGTGTGTGTGTGTGTGTGTGTGTGTGTGTGTGTGTGTGTGTGTGTGTGTGTCGTGGGGCATGTGTGTATGTCACTGCCCATGTGTGTGTCACCGCGCATGTATGTGTGACGCTTTCTGTGTTTGTATGTGCTTCCTTACGTAACTATGTGTATGTATTTGTGTGCATGAGGTTACATACAGAACAGGGCATCTACTAAAAGAGAAGTATAAAGAATATAAGAGAAGAATCAAGACAACAGAAATCAATGACAGCAAAAATGTTTTAAAATATTTTCTACGAACAGTAAACATTTTCTTGAAATTGATAGTTTCGGTGCGTGTTTTGCCAAAGGTAGAGCTGCTCTTGATACCGTATATCAGTTTTACCGCAGACAAACTGCAAATGAAAAAAAAAACAATTCTTTATTGTTTTTGAGTATAAATGTAGGGAGATATACAAATACATGGTGCTGGTGTTGATGGCAGAGGTGACTGTTGCTGTGTTAGCGTTGTTGTTGGCGATTGTGATGCTGGTAGGTGTTGTTGTTGTGGCAGATGGGTGACCTTCTTCTTGTGTACTCCTCTGACCT
>NC_068983.1:138866110-138875418 GCF_001194135.2 Octopus bimaculoides | reverse complement strand
GCTAACTCTTCACTTTGAAAAATAACTTGCACATGAGCAAATGTATGCCACCAAGTTACATAATCCTTATATTGCCATACAGATCTCAAAGATAGATAGATAGATAGATAGATAGATAGATAGATAGATAGATAGACAGAGAGACACAGATAGATAGATAGATAGATAGATAGATAGATAGATAGATAGATAGATAGATAGATAGATAGATAGATAGATAGATATACACATACACATACATATACACATGTACATATGAGTATACGAATGTGTATATGAGTTCGTGTGAAAATTTATGCATATACGTTCATGTGTGCTTGCTGTGTTTTAAGATGCTAATGGTAGTGTGGATCGTTCTTTTCATCAGCTATCTGTTGTAGTTGGGAGAAATTTTTACTCACTCCCTTCTCATCGCTATATTCCATTGGCGCCGACTAGCGTAGAGCCTACAAGTAAATGCCCAGTTTAATTTGACTCATTTCTCAAGGCTTTTCTTTCTGTTATCAATGTAACCAATTGACTATATCAGAAGCAGCCACAACTAACCAGTGATTTCTTTTCTTAATAATTACTATGGAAATATATTTATGTCGATGCTCTGCTATTTCCTTCAAGACTAATGTTGATGGGCAGGGCAGGAATCGTGAATGTAGGTTCAATCTCTGTATAAAGCAATTTATATCGCTATACACGTACCTCACAAACTTGCTGGATTCGTCATATTTCAAACGATTTCTTTGACTGCTCCCTCTATATATACTTCCCAAATCAACGAGAATCAAGGCTTGAAAATACTCAAACTCCGCAGCATGCTTTAGATGAGCTTTACGTCAGTGCCTCGCATTCTAGGCATCCTAATCCCACTGCTGGATCCTTCAAGTTGGTGAGTACCTCTTGTCACGTGATTTCGGCTTCCATTGATATCATATAAGGTGTTTATATCTGTTATCTTTTTCCTTGTTTCAAAAATTGGACTACGGCTATACAGGAGCACCACCCCAAAGGGTCTCAGACGAACAGACCGACTACAGCACTTATGTCTTAAATTTGACACTCTTACTCTATCGTTGTCCTTTGCCGAAGCGCTGGATCAAAAGGACGTAAACAAAATGGCTTTGGTTATCAAATGCAAGGTGTGTGGACAGCACAAACAGCCACACACGTTCACATATATATATGTATATAAGACAGAATTCCATACAAAGTTTTCTCTACCAAATTCTCCACCAAATTCACTCACGAGGCATTGATCAAGCCGAGACTACACTAGAACAAACTTACCTAAAGATATAGGGAGAAAGAGTGAGAGAGTGGGGAGATAGCATATAATACACATATACAGAAAGGTACACATGCACATACATATGTGTGTGTGTGTGTGTGCGTATAGTCAAACAGATAGATAGATAGATAGATAGATAGATAGATAGATAGATAGATAGATAGATAGATAGATAGATAGATAGATAGATATGTATGCAAGCATTCATCAAAGCGTATATTACGTACACACATACACACACACGAGCGCGTGCACAAAGAGGCTTGCAATTGCCACCATGTGATTCTTGATCCTGTCCCCACTTCGTGGATCCAATTCGTAGCCCAATCTATCCTACCATGGAATTCTGGATTGTTCAGTATCGCTTCACTTGGATTTGGAAAACGGAAACTGAGCTACCTTTCTCCGCGTTCGAAACCTACGAACAACTTTACTATTGGATATAAATTGCGTTCTTATATAAATATATCTAAATGACGAGTTTTAAATCTATATACATTCAAATCTATTGGCATGTGATAGCTTTATTTTTCATTTGTGAGATAAGTTAAGGTATTCAATACTTGAATATTTTCTCTCTGAATACACATTATATTTATGTCTTTTCCTTCAAGTCAAGTCACGAATAAACGAACAAACCTTAACAGGATTATATAAGATTAGTGCAAGTATAAAGATATCACGAGATTTAAACTGACAATAAAATATTTTCTCAAACTAAATAATATATTTGTGCTGAAATTGGAGTATTTTGTATGATTTCCTTTAATTTGTCGCATTCAATCTTATTAAAGAGCTATTTTCCAGTTGTTGTGTAACACCAATTTAGCAAAATGCCCTTTAAATCATGGCCAAGTTCTCAAATGAGTCCTTTTATTTAAAAATATTTAGCGAGTATTTTATTTCTATCAGGTTTCGGTTTGTTCTTATTACAACTTGTAAATTATGCAATACCAGAAATTCGAAATCATTCGCCTCGCATTCAAAAAGTGGTATTTGTTCAGGTTGCCTATTACCAAACTACTGATATAAAAAAAAAGGGCAAAGATCCGTTTCGGTCATGAATGAATGACCATGGGATTTCACATAGAAAGTTACCTTCGGAGTCACAATTCTGGACAAGGTTGTTTATGGAAGACCAGCAGTCGCCCATGCATATCAGTCTCCCCTCTCCACGCCACAGATATTATCCAAGGGAAAGGCCAAGACCGATACAGCTTGATGTCACAACTCATTTCCACGTGAAATAGTGTGTCTTGCTCAAGAACAACACGCAGACCGGTCCGGGAATCCAACTCACTATATCATGATTGTGAGAGGGACGCTCTAACCACTGAGCTGTGCTCCTTTCGTAAACGACTGATAAGATCTAATAAACAACGTATTGACCGCCACATGGACACAGTGTAGGAGACTGCCGTGCAGTAGAACTGAATAAGGATCAACTTTGTTGTGAAACGATCTTTTTAACTACAGCCCACGTTTGAGATCTTCAGTGTCACCGTTGGTGGCAATATTCCTAAAGTGGGAAATTTAGACGGATAGTAATATAAATTGTAAATCAGATATTCTTTACAAGTCAGTTAAATGATATCGAAAAATCATGTAAGTAAATCATGCTAACGGTATTCATTCCGTTGGTTCTTTCTAAATAGCAATTTGTTTAGCTCTGAATCACGCTTCAATCAGAGAAGCCTCAATAAATGATTTACTCTTTTTAGTTAAAATTGTTTCACAGAAGAGAAACATTTATCGTAAAGGTATGTCGTAGATTTGAACTTGCAGGCGCTGATAATTCTGATATTCATATGGCTAATACTTTCATCAAAGATAAGTTGATGTCATGGCAATGAATGAACTATAACGATAAAATGAAACCACCATAGACAATACATGTAAGATAATTTCATAATAAAATACTGAACATCACCAAAAACTAAATAGTATTATATACTTATACACGCACGTGCGCGCATACACACACACACACTCACACACACACATATATATATATATATATATATATATATATATATATATATATATATATATATATATATATATAACAAAACGATGGATACGTGTCACTTCATTACAGCTGTTCCCGCGGATTTATTTACTAGATTGAGTATATTACATCTTAAATCTTAACTAAAACACTGCTTTCATCAAATGATAGATAACATTTCAAAACTATATAAGACCAGCACTTTACCACAGTGTGCCTGTCGGACTTCATTCCAACCGAAGCTGGCTTGGAATGAGAGAAAACGCAAAGCTAGGATGACATTAAGAGGTCAGTTAGTAGGTAGGGCGTCCAAAAGATTTATAGCTTCAGGGCAGTGAGCATGTTAGTGTTGTAATCCTCTGTGGACTATTATAACGCCCACATCGGTATAGCAGTATATTTAGTTAGATAAGACAAGACTGACTACTCGATTGACGCACATAATGTTTGTAATGACTATGACATGCCACTTGTCACGTGGGAAGGATATTCCATTTTTACTATTATCCCTATAACATCTCCATTTTTAAGATTTTCTCTTTTTTCTTATGGAACGCAATTCTTTTTTTCTTAGCAAAAAATGTTATATGACCCCACCTCCCATCATTGAGGGGATCCTTTCATACAATTACACAGTTAATATTTTTCCGTTTGGCATCCACCTTAAGGAACTTCGTACATTTTCTTTCTCTTTCGCTTGTGTGTCTGGGTTCAACTATTTGTAGAGTCGTTGGTACTTGAAAAGTATCGTATAACCATCCTGTTGGTTCTTCTATTCTCTTGAGGTTCGCTCTCAACGGATCAACGGATCATTTTTTTAAGGTTGATTCATGTATCTCTTGTATACCCCTTGTTTTCTTTCTACCACGTATAGCATTTTTCCTATGAGTTTGGTAATTCCCATACAATACACTTACGGGCGTATTCCACAATTTGAAAGTGAGTTTGTCTAATCCTCGTGAGTTTGTGAATTCTTCCTCACCACTATCTTAATCTCCTGTTGGATTATTATAACGCTCACTCCGGTATAGCATATACTTAGTTAGACAAGTAAGAAACGACTATCTCAACTAACTACTCGACTGACACTCACAGTATCTGGAGTGACTAACGCATACAAGTCGTCGAGTGGGAGGGGTAGTCCATGTAGAGCTACCTCATCCGTAATTTCCTTGTTCGACTTTCTTAAGGCTCTCTTGAACATATCGGTTAGTGGTGGGAGAGAGAATAGGAACCACGCAGTCTGGCACCTTATCACCCTGTAGGATAATGTTTGAGTTAACAATATATGTGTATCTCCCTACCATTCATACTATTCGATTTTATTTTATTTTATACCAGCTTTATTACATTCGGATCTGAGTTGAAACTGAGATAATGGTACATACAGCAATTAAGAATTTAATAAGAATGTGTATGTATCTCTCTCTCTCTCTCTCTCTCTCTCTCTCTCTATATATATATATATATATATATATACTTATACAAAAAATAAAGAGAGTGAAAAGAAAGAGAGTGAGGGAGAGAGAGTGAGATCAAAGAGAAATACCTACAAGTACAGAATATTAAAAAGACGCATGTACATAGCAATGAAATCAAATTAAAATAAAATAACGACAGTTGACAATATTAATAATCACAACATATCATTTAAACAACCGTTAGGTCTGCTAGAAATAGAAGCCATATTTCCAATAAAAGATACTACATTGTTTTAGAAGAAATACCCGTAATACGTTTTTGCAACCGGAAAAAATATGAAGGATGATAACGCTTAGCTTGTTTTTGATCATAGGCTTGTTCATTTAACAATAACTACATGAACTCCTTTAGGTATAATTGTGATAAATAAACAATCATAAGATAAACAATCATATAAATACTAATGGAAAATAAATTTTTCTCATGCTTCACAAATGGAAACAATTTCAGTTCGGATATCATCCCTTACCTAGCCTCTGTTAAACGTGATTTCCAAAACGGACTAACGGCCCTCAATATTTAATGAGTAGCTTTTTGAGACAGACATTAACTACACCTAAAATGTCTTTGCTACACGTTTCAGATATTATTCACGTGCATAATAAGGTGAAGAATCCTCTCTGTCAGAAATCCTTTAATGAATCTAATTACGGAATGGATATACAGGTGAGGGCGTAGCTGTGTGGGAAGAAGCTTGCTTACTAACCACATGACTCCGGGCTCAGTCCCATTTCGTTGCACTTTGGGCGAGTGTCTTCTACTATAGCCTCTGGCCGATCGAAGCTTTGTGTTGATTTGTAGACAGAAACAGAAAGAACTTCGTTGTACATGTGCGTTTGCTCCTTGTGTTTGTCTCCCAATGCCGCTTGACAACCGGCGTTGGAGTGTTTATGCCCCAGTGACAGAAGGGTTCAGGAAAAAAGCCCGATGGAATACGTAGCAAGCTTAACAAAATAATAACTGCAGGTGTTGATTCATATAACAAAAAATTCTCCAAGACGGTGTCCCAGAATGGCCACAGTCTAATGATAGAAACAAGTAGAGATAAAAGATGAAAGATATCTGAAGAAGATTTATTGGAATTATCTTTCTTGAAATTATATATATATATATATATATATATATATATATATATAAACACAGAGATTCTATGGTATTGCTGAAAGGAATATCACTAATGGAAATTGAAAGTTCTTTCAATTTCCTAATATCTGGAAGGATAAATACTGTAATTTTTAAGCATATATAACTGTCCCTATGTGCACAATCGACAAAAGTCCTTACTGGATTAAATATTTTGGTAATGGCAAGCCAGAACGGTTGCTAAGGTCCAAGTAATATAATTACGATAAGGAGATATGCTTGTAATAGAGTAATTATAATTATGATAAGGATTACACTGATAAGAATATTTACTTCGATATTCAGTTTTATGAAATTTTGAATATCCACATGTGTGCATATTATTACCCATACATATGCATACTGACTCATTTCAACAAACAAGTGCATGTATATACGCCAACATCTAATCGCTTACACAAACAAACTTGGCTACATGCGCAGCTAATATAATTTTCTTTTGAATATAGTGGAGTCACAAGATACATCACACATAATCCGTATCAAATAAAGCCGTATAAAATAGAAGAAATCTTCCCATTCCAAAAATGAAAATGGATTTTATCTAATTCTGCTAAGAAAGAAATACCACAATATCCTCTTTTCTGACAGAATATCATTTGTAAAATAATAATTATTATTCATTATCATTCTGTTATTAATAATAACTATATTATTATAACTGCTAATATCTAAGTAGTAGTAGTAGTAGTAGTAGTAGTAGTAGTAGTAGTAGTAGTAGTAGTAGTAGTAGTAGTAGTAGTAGTAGTAGTAGTAAGAAGAGGAGGAGGAGGGTGTGGTGGTAGAGGCGGACGACGACGAGGAGGCGGAGGATTTGTCATTAGATGAAAGATCGTAAACATCTTGAAAAGAAGATATTCATCAACACTAAAACTCTATTAGCAATAATTAAAAGTCTTTTGTATTATATTTTATATATGCGATTGAGAAACTATGAAAATATCACTTGTTTATGTATTCAGACAGAATATCAAGTGTTCTACTTATAAATAGTCACTAAATGAATGTGTCAAACAGCCTTTGACAATCAATCCAATTTCGATGATTCGTTATGTATACCGATATAGTTACATATATTTTTGCTTATCCATTCTTACATATATGCATACACGCGTACTGTCATGAATACAGTCATATATACATATATACATACATGTGCATACATACACGTGCATATGTGTGCATATAAATATAGATAGATAAATAGATAGATAAATTGATTGATTGATAGATACATACATAATCACGTGCATGCCTACATGCATGCATAAAGATAAATATATACATAGACAGACAGTCAGACAGACAGACAGATAGACAGACAGATAGACAGACAGATAGACAGACAGATAGGCATACAGACAGACGAATAGATAGATAGATAGATAGATAGATAGATAGATAGATAGATAGATAGATAGATAGATAGACAACTAGGTTGGTATGTATGTATGTATGTATGTAGGTAGGTAGGTAGGTAGGTAGGTAGGTAGGTAGGTAGGTAGGTAAGTAGGTAGGTAGGTGAATGAAAAAAAAGGGGTAATGCACCTCATCAACATGAATTGTTACCAATATTAGCGTCGGGTGGATCTACTTCGCTAAATGATAAAGGTAATAAATCCTTAAGCACTGGAAAGAATACTTCGAAACAGTTTTGAATTCAGCAAATGACGTGGATCATCACGTCATTAACGTAGTTTCTTTCCGGCGGAAAATTCCTGAATTCGACTTCGATCCGGAAGTTAAAAAGGCTATAAGCAAATGGTATCAGGTAGATCGCCTGGTAATGATGCAATATCAGCTGAAGTGTACAAATATGGAGGTGATATACTCATGCATTAGTTTTTGTATTTGTTCCTTTTGATTTCGAAGAATGTTCAGGTTCCTCAGGAATTTAATGACTTATTTATTACCTAACTGTTTAAAAGAAAAGTGCGAAAAGAACTGTGTGACATCCATCAGGGTAAGTCACTGAACTCTGTGGCGGGCAAGATCCTTGCTCGAGTTGCTCTTAACAGAATAATATTTCACCTGATAGATCATGTATATATGAAACCCCTTCGAAGCTGAGAGATGATATATGGCTTGCGGCAGGTTTCAGAGATAGCAGAGGAGAAAAACAGTGAATCATTTATGATCTTTGTTGACTTAAAAATGACTTTGTCTCCTTCACTTGTGATGCTTTTATCTCCTTCACTTGTGATGCTTTTATCTCCTTCACTTGTGATGCTAATTAGTTGATCAGTGTTATAAGATCATTCCAAGTCAGCATGCAACGTTCTGTTAAGTTACATTGAACTTAAGATATTTTTCGTGTAAAAAAATGGAACAACCCCAGGTGCCTAATATCACCCGTGGTTGTGTTTGTTATTAACTGTTTTCTAATACTACATTATTCCTTCAGGGCTTGTAATAATGGCGTTTTGCTTCAGTTCAGAACATCAGGTGGTCCCTTCAATGACCACAGTTTTAATGCAAGGATCCTTACTAGGACGAAAATCTTGTCAGATTCCATGTTTGCTGATGATGGGGATTCTAGTAGATAATCTTTTCCCGAGAAGCACAAAAAGTTATAAGCCGATTTTCCTATGCAGCAAAAGCTTTTGGCCTAACAATAAGTGTGAAAGAGACAGCAGTTATATAACAGCCAAATGCAACCCCTGTCCAAAGAAGAGGCAAATTACTACCTACTCCCAATACAGTGCGCCATCACGTCAAATGCTTGTGAGCAACAAATCTCTAAAGTATATGAAGTTTTTTTCTATACTTAAGAAGCAAAACATATTGAAAGGCTTCTTAAGATGATGAAGTACAAAATAGGAACAACAACGCTGGTGATGCCTTTAGAAAAATGCGAGGAATGTTAAGGAATGTGAGAAGATAAAGTCTGAAAACCAAAACGTCAGTTTTCCACGCTGATGTCCCGACATTGCTGAATGGGTCTGAATCGTGGACAATATATAAAATAACACATCACACAAGTTGATAATTCTACAAGTAATATCATAGAAATGTCTGCGATTTCACATAGAAGGGCAATGACTTTAATGAGTAGTTTTATTGGCAGCCCAGTCAATTTGGTATTTTCTTCTTCTCCTACTCTTGTTTTTGCACACATCTACAAAATGACTTTCTTAAATGAAATTCCATTATGCAGCTGAGGAGTACATTTTCATTGCACATGTTATGTGGTGTTCTCACTACATAAATAAATGATGTTTGTGCGAAACGTACGTACTGCTAAAACCTATTGAATTTCTTGTTGCTTTTCTTCAAATTCTATTCACCAAATCTCTTGATTTTGTTTTTGGTTTTTACCCTACGAAATTCTGGTGCCTCAAACATTTTAAGTAACACATTTAATCTTTTGATTAAATCTATATTATTATTATA
>NC_068983.1:138863778-138865339 GCF_001194135.2 Octopus bimaculoides | reverse complement strand
TATATATATATATATATATATATATATATATATATATATATATATATATATGTATGTATGTATGGATGTATGTATGTATACATATTACCAAATCCACTCACAAGGTTTTGATCGGCCCGAAGCTATAGAAGTGGCTACTAACCCAAGTTTCTACGCAGTGAGACTGAACCCTGAACCATGTAGTTGGGAAATAAGCTTCTTACCTCAGAGCGAATCCTACGCCTACCTATAAATGTGTATGTTTGTGCGTGTGAATGTGTGTCCTCCCAATAATGAAATTACAACCATGCCCAACCCACCAAACACCTTTTCAATTGCAGACATACCACGATTTTCTCGCTTACGACAGATAGAGGTGTCGGGCTACGTGTATGTGCTAAGCCAGACATTCTAACTTTTGGAGAGCATACTTGCTCGATTTTAAATAACATTGATAAAGTGGTTGTTTCCAAAGTATATTCTCTATATCACTTTCTTCTGCCATGCCAAGTTCCCGCTATTTCATAGCACTTCAACTTTAGCTACATAACGCTTTATAAATTATATAATTAAACAATATATAGTACGTGCATGTGTATGTGTGTACATGCCTATATTTGTACGTATGCATGCATGTAGATAGATAGATAATTAGATAGATAGATAGATAGATAGATAGATAGATAGATAGATAGATAGAGAGAGATAGATAGATAGATACATACATACATACATACATACATACATACATACATACATACATAGACATGTAAATTAAGTATTTTATGTATATTCGATGTTTTTGAAAAATGTTTACATGTTTAAATAATATAACAACGTCGCGTAGTACGCTCTACAGCGAACGGTAAATAATAAATTTCATGAAATGGTATGCTACATAGGATGCAAAAGAACGACACGCTCTTGTTATTTGACTATGGGGATCTATAGGGATCCGTTGCAGCACATCATAAAGGACATGAAAGTATAGTCGAAAGAAATAGGCATTAATCGAATGTTGCGCCATGATACGTGAAATCCTCCAAATATCTAGGTCACCTATGGGACGTACTTTAATAGAAAATACATACCAATCTTTGACACAGAATCACGAAATGTGCAATAATGTATGATAGCAGCCAAGAATTAACCATTGATGTTATTTATCTGGCAATGACGACTTTATCAGAGGCAACATCGTTCCCATGATCACTAGTTGCTTATAAATCATAGAGCAGCGCACTACCAAACCATTACATTCAGAATAAGAGATCAAAAGTTTCTTGAAACATCAATGGAGTAAGGAAAATTAATGTCCTACTCTAAACATAAAAGAACAAAAGACTAATATGGAATCAGGAAAAATCTTGAATAAAATGGATTAAAATCTAAGACTGTTTTGTCATCAATAACGGCTCAGTGTTTCTTTCCCCCCTCTCTCTCTCAATGCATACAGATAGTGATAGATACATAGATTGGGTAATATCTTATATATGTTTATACATCCCCAACCCATTCTCATTAACAGCCCCACACGCAGACATGCATTCCCCATATATGTATTATGTATACCTCTGTATAT